>NC_029793.2:38076298-38077245 GCF_000816755.2 Arachis ipaensis | reverse complement strand
CTATTATATCTCCATGGCGATGGCGAGAGCAAGCTCTGGGCTACAATACCCAGAGCGCTTCTACGCCGCGGCCTCCTACGTCGGATTGGACGGATCCAACTCTCCCACCAAAGCTCTCACCGCCAAGTTCGCCAAATCCACCGCCCTCCTTCTCTACACTCTCTACCAACAGGCATTTCTCACTCTCCCTCTCTTCGTTCCCTTCTTCCAGATCTATTGTTTTCATAACCAATGATTCTCGCCAATTAATCTAATTCGCTGCATTTACGCCACCATTGCTTCTGATCCAATGCGCACGGATCAACACGTGTCAGCGCCAAAGAGAGAACGAGTTGTTGATTTGCCTGTGATTTATCTTATTAGTTCTGGCTTCCTTAGCAATATGGGGGGTTTTTTATTTGGAAATTGAAGTAGGGTTTGCTGTTTGAGGAGTTCGTTTAATCTTTCTTGCTGAGTGTGTGGTTTGTTTGTTTGTTTGTTATTGTAGGCTACTATAGGACCTTGTAATATCCCGGAACCGAGTTCGTGGAAGATTGTGGAGCATAGCAAATGGGCAAGGTTGGTTTCTGTGCTTTCATCATTCCTGCCGCCTTTCGATCTATGCAGTTTCTATGTAGTCACTCTGATATCTGATCCATAATCCATTTCCTATATGATGTGTTCGTGTGTAATTATCATTCATTCCATGCTGCTGATTTTATCTTTTTTTTTTTTTTAATTTTCCAATTATTGTTATTCTTGTAATATGAATTAGTCGTTGCACATCATTGTCGTGGATATCATTAAAAGTTGTTGTTGGTTGACGATGCAGCTGGAACCAGCTCGGAAACATGTCTTCTACAGAAGCCATGCGACTATTTGTGAAAATATTGGAGGTGCCATGCAAATTTGTTTATTTCACCATTCTTACTTGGTATGATTTGGAATGTTTGCTGACTACTTTCACC
>NC_029793.2:38066102-38076207 GCF_000816755.2 Arachis ipaensis | reverse complement strand
GCTTTGCTTGTTATATTTGTCTGTCTATTTAGGCATGCTGCATGCATGCAGTTCCTTGCAACTGACAGATAGTTTACATATTCTTTTGAGTCATGTTATGGTTTAGTGGTGTTTCCATTTAGGATCTTTATATTTCAATTAATTTAAGAGATTTGTCTTCTTAAAATTATATCAAAAGAATATAATGAGAAGATAATATTTTTCTGCACTTCTGCTACTGTCAAAATTGTAATTTCCCCGTTGTCATATATTGTTGGTTTTACAGCACAATTCCAAAGTTGGACCAGTAGTTGAGAATGGGAACTCTTATCCGGAGACAAAGACTATTCCAACTGATAATGGGAGTCAAGTTGGAACCCAGGATAAAGATGTTGTTGTTGAAGGCTTTAGTTCAGTTGAAGTCTATGATCAATGGATTGCACCTCCAGTATCTGGCCAACGTCCAAGGGCCAGATATGAGGTATTGGCTCATGCAAAATATTAAAAAAAATATATTTTTCTTCTTCTCTAGCTTTACAAGTTTATGCTCTAAAACTTGTATTTTTTATTTTTTCCTGAGCTACTGTGTTTTTGTATGTTCAGCATGGGGCAGCAGTTGTGCAAGACAAATTGTATATATATGGTGGAAATCACAATGGTCGTTACCTTAACGATCTTCATGTAAGCATATGTTTGGTATCTTTGTTGCATGAGTATTTTATATCTAATATTGCGTTGTGTGATGTTTATTGAAATCGCAACGTTTGCAAGTTGTGTACGATTTACTCAGTTACCTGGAAACAAATACAGGTTCTAGATTTGAGAAGTTGGACTTGGTCTAGGGTTGAGGCTAAGGCAGAAGTTGAGTCTACAAACTCGTCATCCTCACCAATGTTAACCCCTTGTGCTGGTCATTCACTGGTTTGTATTTAAAACATTTGAAAAACTCTGCGTAATCTTATCTGCTATATTCAATGAGTTTTTATTATTTGCTAGAACTAATTCTAGAATATTTTGGATTATGATGATGAAAACATTGTCACAATAGATTCCATGGGATTCTAAGCTTCTGTCAATTGGTGGGCATACAAAAGATCCTTCTGAAAGTATCCAAGGTATACAGCTATATCTCTCACTTTCTTTTATTTTGCCATGGTGGGTGGGGGTGGGGTTTAGGAAAAAAATTATTATTAGAAGAGAAGGCATCTTCTCAAAGAAACCTCAAATAGCAAAAAAACCCTAAGCAGATAAAAGTACAAAGTTATGTGCTTATGTCAATTCTTTCCATTAAATCACTAATGGCTGGCATCACATCTATCCAAAGCTAAAAAAGGGGCGGCCTAGTGCTCAAGCATCCCGCATTAAGCTGGTCCAGGAAAGGCACACCCAAAGGGTGTCATGTAGCCAGCCTAATTTGATAAATACATTTGGGGATGATTCCTTGGCTTGAATATGTGACCTCAAGGTCATATGGAGACAACTCAACCATTGCTCCAAGGCTCCCCTTCATCTGTCTAAACTCTAAAAGATAAAACATGTAAAACTGGGATACTTGAAATTTGAAATTTTTGTTTGGACAAAATTTGATGGTTTACATTTCACTTTAATGACTAATGGAAGGAAACTCCAATAGCCTGATACTATTATTTCATTCAACAATTATTAAGGTGAAGAGAAATCAAGACTATTGGGAGTGATTAAAGTTGTGAACATACATAGGTGAAGCGAATACGTGAAAATTGTTATTACCTGTTTTTCCATTCCTTTGGGATGTTTTATTCATCTATTTTATTTATGCTTGTGAATATGGTTTTCCCTGCTTCTCTGTGGCTTTTATTATACCCCTGGATTTCTTTTTATTGTCATAATAACAATTAAGTGTTCTTACTACTAAATATTAATGGATATTATTATATAACAGTGAAAGTGTTTGATCTGCAAACGGCAACTTGGTCAACTCTAAAGACTTATGGGAAACCCCCGGTATGTATCCATTATTTTTCCTTTTATGCTTATTAACCCAAAAGTCTTGGAACTTCTGAACTTTATTTTAAAATGTGATTTGTCGTGATTGCTTTTCAATAGCTGCCTGGCAAGAGTCACAGTGATGGGAATGGGACCCAGAAAATATACGTAGTGGGCAGAAAAATAAAAATAATATATAAGAATAATAAAATATTATGACAAACAACATTTATTTTATTATTATTTGACTTTTGTATTGAGATGTTGCGGTATATTCTTTTCTAACTTTAATTTTAAACCAAATTTATAAGATATCTATCATTGTTTATAGTTAAATTAAATAAGACAATGTTTTTGTTCACTTAAAACTCAATAGGATAATTTTTATTTTAGTGTGGAGGCAAACATAATATTTTAATGGGGACAAATATACATACACCCGTAGTTTTTAATAATTTTGCAAAATTTAGTTGCATCTGGATATGTAATAAAGTGTTGATCTTATTATGTTTATTATTATTTTTTATGTCAAGTAATTATGGTAATGGACTTTAAAGTTCCCTTTCTTGTGTGTTTTCTAGGTATCACGTGGAGGCCAATCAGTTACTTCAGTTGGAAAAACCTTGGTGATATTTGGTGGACAAGATGCTAAGAGAACTCTCTTGAATGATCTGCATATTCTTGACTTGGAAACCTTGACATGGGATGAAATTGAAGCTGCGTAAGAAGTTTCCTGTACCAATGCTTTCTCTTTAACTGGTTACTTATTTTGGCATCTCTTTTTCTTCTGTTGTTTGCACCTCCATGTGCACACAGAAGAGAGGGTTGGGGGAATGCAATGCTAGTTGTCTTGGGGTGTAATCTAAAAATTTAAAAGTCATATAACGAATTGATGTTTTACTGTGTTTTTAAGTCATTGCTTATACCAAAATTTGGCTTTGATGCATGATATAGTTACTCGCTTTTGTCGGTAGTGAATATGAATTTCCCTGGTTTTTCCTATTCTGTTTATGAATAGAAATGAATGTAAATGTTAATTAAGTCTCAATATGCAGTGGTTTGCCTCCTTCTCCGAGGTCTGATCATGCTGCTGCTGTACATGCTGAGCGATACTTGCTTATCTTTGGTGGGGGCTCACATGCAACTTGCTATAATGATTTGCATGTTCTTGATTTGCAGACTGTAAGAAAATTTACCTCTTCTGTGGCTGTGGACTATAAAAGAATTATCTTATCTAATCCTCTGAACTTTGCAGATGGAATGGTCTAGACCAACTCAACTGGGTGAAAAACCAACACCACGTGCGGGACATGCTGGTGCTACAGTTGGCGAGAATTGGTTCATTGTTGGTGGGGGTGACAATAAGAGTGGTATACCACTTTGCAACCTTGTCACTTAAAAATATTTCATCTTGGGTGGAATGATTTTTTCTTGTATGAACATTGCTTATTTGTGGACAAATATTTTTTGAACTCTTGTAGTATGCAAAGAATGTTTATATTGACGCATCTTTATGCATGCTGTTCATCATGAAATAAAGTTTACAAGGAAAAGCATTTTTGTTGGGGTAACTTCTGATATATGTATCTATATATACTATAGAAAAGTATATGTATCTTGAATGTTCTATATCTATAATGTTCGTTAGAATACTGACTATATATATGTGTGTGTGTGTGCGCATGCGTGTGTGTACGTGTGTAGATGGATGTGTGTGCGGCACATTTGTGTGTGTGCGCGTGTGTGCACGTGTTGTGAATTTATTGAGGATCTTATTGTTGCTATATATAACTTATTTCAAGTTCTCTTCCATGCTATTCTGCAGGGGTCTCAGAGACTGTTGTGTTGAATATGTCTACGCTGACTTGGTCAGTGGTAACTTCTGTTCAAGAGCGTATTCCTGTTGCTAGTGAGGTACTTTTCTGAGTGACTTGGGGACCATTCATTGTGGAAATATTCCAAACAATGAACTCTGTCAAAACTTTTAACCATTGAGGAAAAATAACCATTTGAAGTGGATATTGTTCTATGGTGGCAAATACTGTTATCAAGTTTTCCATTTTTGAAATTCATTCTTTAGTTATAAATGTTTACCAGGTTGCATGTGCTGTGGTATAGTTTCTAACCGTTGTTTTTTGTTTAGTTGGTGTTGTCTTCAGCTAATATATACCTAGACCATTTACCAATTATTTACTTCCATCTGCTTAGGATAATTAAAATGTTTCGCTGCACAGGGCTTGAGTTTGGTTGTCAGTTCATATGATGGTGAAGATGTACTTGTATCATTTGGAGGATACAGTGGCCGTTACCACAATGAGGTAGATTGATTTCTATTCCAAAATTTTAGGTCTTTTCTGTTTTACTTTCTGCTTTTGTTTTATCATTCTGCCTCCCTTGATGTAGTTTTATGCCTTCAGGTCTATGTCCTTAAACCAAGCCACAAATCAACTTTGCAGTCAAAATTAGTTGAAAATTCTATACCAGATAGTGTTTCTGCAGTGCACAATGCTACAAATGCTACCCGAGATGTGGAGTCCGAAATTGAAGCAGGCAATGAAGGGAAAATTAAGGAACTTGTCATTGACAATGGTGATTTTACAGTATGTATTACTGCAAAGCTTGTCCTTTGTCACTTTGATCATCATAGATCAACATGTACAGCCCATTTCATTGGACCAGTCAGTAACATTCACTTATTGTTAATGTTAGGACTGAAGCAAATATAATAATTAAAAATCATTTGGAAGCTTATAAGAAACTGCAAATAAAACAGCTGCACTATATAAATGTATTAGATAACTTTCACTTCATTGCTTGGACCATTCAACTTTTATACATAGATTATCTCCTCAATTGATGCATTTCATTTCAATTCCTGCTAATCACTGTTTTGATATTTTGGGTGTACAGAAACCGAAAGGGGATCTTCTAACAGTCCTGAAGGCTGAGAAAGATGAATTGGAAACAACACTCAGCAATGAGAAGTTACATACCCTTAAACTACAGCAGGAGTTGGCAGATGCCGAAGCTCGCAATTCTGACCTTTCCAAGGTAACTGACTACTTAATTATTGAAGTTCCATTAGTTAACCATTGTGGCAAGCTACTATGAGGTGGATTATTGGTTTGATCAAATAATTTCACCATGCTGTGGCAACTCCCTTATTTGATGTAGTCCTAAAAAGGACTTGTTAATTTGGAAAGTGTTAAGCACCTAAAGAAAGTGGAGATCACACCTTAAAAGCCAATTATTTAGGGGGAAGAACCATTCAAACTTTAAAAACAGCATCTAATATCCCATACTATTAGATATAAGACTTTTGGCATCTTTTAATACCCAAGTCCCTAACAGAAAGTGTCCTGTACTTCCTTCATAATTTCTTATTTTCCCTTTTCTATTCCTTTTGGAAGGGAGAATATGTGAAAAAACAGTGTTGATCAAAATATATTAATAAATAAAAACTGAATGATCTATAAACCAAATTTGAATGTCATTTATTCTTTTATAATGCCATCGAAGTTTCCTCACTTCTCTTGCACTGATAATGCAGGAGCTCCAATCAGTACGCGGTCAGCTTGCTTCTGAGCAGTCAAGGTGTTTCAAATTAGAGGTATGCAGTATTGCTTCTGAAAATCATCTTTTTTATCATTAATGTTTCAAAGTAGAGCAGTTAAGGTGAGGATTTCTCACCCTTTTGTATATATTCTCCTTCTAATTAGATAAATCCAAAAACAAATAAATTAGAGTTATGCATTAATGCTTATGAAAGCCTCCCTGGGACATTATGAGGAAGTGCTTTTGAACATTTGCTATGACAGTGAAAGTGACAGCATGAAATGTATACCCAAATCTTTTTATACAGTGGGTAGAATTTAAAATATGATGTGTGTTTAAAGAACAATCCATGGTGAAATCTCTAACCTTATGTTGCCTAAATGAAAAACAAGAATGGTCCACTTTCCCCATTTTCCGGCTAGATTTGCAGGTGAGAGTGGTTTTTGATATTATAGTTAGTCTCTCTTAAAAAGTCACCAGCCGTTAAGTAATTGCTTTCTGGGATGAACCATTGGTTACAATCATTGGAGTGAAGTGATCATTATTCCCGTTATGATGCACTTATTGTATTGTGCAAAATGTAGCTACTTGTAGGTAAGTTATTCAGGAAACACGACGTGCAACGATAACCATGTACTAAGTTTTTCATAGAGTTGCAACTCAAGAAAAACCTTTCATGTGATCAATGAGAACTTGTGAAGACAACAATTAAAAACAGTATAATCTTGTTTTCTGATTTGTATTTCTAAGGACTTGTGATTTCTCTTTCTATTTTGTTTTCATTTTTAATGTTTTTAGCTTTTAGGATATTGAGACAATTTAAAACAGTTCAATCCTGTTTTCTGTTTTTAATTATTTTCACTCTCTTTCCATTTCAAAATCCTGAAAATAAACATAGGAAATGAAAACAGAAACCAGATAGGAATTTTCCGTTCTTTGCTAGAAGTGTGTGGTCATATAACTTCTATTGCTCAAGCTCCGTGGTACCTTATGATGAGGTTGGCTCATAGGTGACTTGGTGAACCATGTTTATATGAAAATCATTATAGGATGATCCCTCTGTTATTGTCATCTTTATGTCTCTTTCTCTGATTCAAAATTTGTGTTTGTCTCCTTTTTGTAATGGATGAAAGTATATGAATTTTCTTACTGAATAGAGATATTGGGATCACAGGTTGAGGTAGCTGAATTAGGACAGAAGCTCCAAACAATTGGTACATTACAGAAAGAACTTGAACTCCTCCAGCGGCAAAAAGCAGTATCGGAGCAGGCCGCCTTGAGCGCAAAGCAGAGGCAGGGCTCAGGTGGCATGTGGGGCTGGCTTGCTGGTACCCCCCAAAGCCCGAACGCAGACGATGACTGAAAGCGCAAATCTACCCCATTAGCTTAACTGGGTTTTGTTTCAGTTGCCAATTAATTTTATTTCCAATACAATTTTTGGTTTGTTCACATTTAGCTCATTTTTTTTGGTGATGGAAATAAGATTTTAGCTGCTGTTTTGCCAAAAGGAAAACCCCCTTGGGGTTCTTGCAGTAATACATATATTAATATATACATGCAATGTAATTTAGTTGTGTAGCTCTTCATATATGACTTTTAGTCCAGGACAGTGCATGTTGTCAATTATTATTATTGTTGTTCGTATTGTTCCAGTCATTAACTCATTATTATCATTTGTATTCAAGATGCATACATGATTCAATGAAAGCATATATATTCTTTGTTTTTGGCGTGCTGCAATTATTTTATTTCATTTTGAATAATTCTCCATATCCAAGCAATTTTACATCCAAGTGATTTGAGTTATGCGTTCCTTTTTCCTGTTTTCTTTCCCCCCTTTTTTTATTTTTCAATTTTTTTACCGTCGTCACCTACAACACCTCTTCCTCTTCTTCTCTCCTCCTATTGGAATTTCGTCCTCTCTTTCCTTTTCATTCTTCTCCATCATCATTATCATAATCATTATCGTTATTGTCATTGTCTTCTTCTAATATGTATCTTCGTTATCATCGAATTCGAATTTATATAATGAACAATTTTTGGTTCATTTAGTATTATACAATAGTTTTGTTTTGAGCTAATTTTCGGTTCATTCGAGACGCATGTGTTTTTGAATTCGAATTTATATAATGAATTATTTTCGGTTCATTAGATTTTGTTTTGATAATATTTTTGGTTCATTTGATCACCACAGAGAATCAGAATCAATAAAGATGTTTATGAAATGTTGGTGATGACGATAATGATGATGGAGGAGGAAGAAGAAAAGGAAGGAGGAGATCAAAGAAATTCAAATAAAAAAGAAACAGGAAGAGGAGGAGGAGGAGATGGATGTGTGATATGGTGGTGGTGGTGACGACGACGATAACGAAAAAAAGAAGAAAAAACAACAGTAGGAGGAGGAGAAAGAGAAAGAAGAAGAAGACGAAATTTCGCAGTATAAACTAAATAACTTGAATATAAAATTATTTGGATGTATAGCAAGACTCTTTTATTTTTTCTGTCAAACACTCACGGTTATGCATCAAGTCATAGATTCTAAGGAAATGATTAAGATTAGAGGTAAGTCGAGTAATTTCGTGAGCCAGTTCAATTTATTTTTTAAGAAAATTAAATAAGGGTTGTGAACTTGTGATAATCCCAGACTTGTGGTTGTCTGGTTGAGTGAAGGGATTTATTTATTTTGCAAAATGTCACGAGTTTATTATTAGCCTTTTTTTTTAATCAATGCGTCATTTTTTCAAAATTTAATACTAAAATATCATTCTTTTAAAACTAATTATTCATATGTCGTCCTTCAATCATAATTAAAAATGAAACAGCAAGTCAAGTTATCATCTAACCAAAAAAGTGATATTTGGGAAATTAGTTTTTAAATGGTGATATTTTGATAATAAATTTCAAAAAATTTCGAGTAATTTTGTGAGCCAGTTCAAGTTTTGAAATTAATTTTTAAAATTTTTGGTTAATTATTCCATTTGAATAAGTGTTTATAAACATTGAATTGAACTCAATTCTATCTAAAAAATAATAAAAATTGACCATCGTAGAGAATTCTAAGTCAAAAAAATGATTTTATTATTATTTTTTTAAAAAGAAATTAACGTTCAGCATAGTATATGAAACTAGCTAAAGTATCCCTAAAATTGAAGTTGTTTCTGAAAGGAAAAAGCAGAAATTTTGGTAATTTTAAAATATAATTTTGTAACATTATTATGTTTTTCCTACTTGACCTCTATTAATGTTATATGAATAATTATTCTGTAGTATCAATTTTAGTAACTTCATCACATGAATTGTTTTTGTTACACTCTACAAAAGTTCGATTATTTTAAAACAATTTGTTAGCTATAGCATCTAAATATATAGGGTAGCGTTTGGTTTTGGGGTAGGACACGGAGACATAGACAACACTTGTTTAAAAAGTGTTTGGAAATAGAGACATGGACAGTGGATATATTGTCTGTGAGACAGTTTTTTATACTTTTGTGTCCACTCTTTCACGAAGGACAATGATGGACACGGAATTTAAAAGAGTGGACACGGACAATTTTATAAATTTTGTTTTCCTTTTTTTTCACTATTACCCCTTCTTATTTTTCCTATTGCGTTGTTCAGAGATACTTTTTTCTTCCTATTCTTCCTCTATCTCTTTTTTTTTTTTCAGGTACTCTCTCCTTTCTATAGAATTTTTTATTGGGGGTAGATAATTCTTTTCTTTTTATCGTTTTACTTCAATACCATTTTAACCTTATATTATATTATTTGATTTATAATAAAAATAATTAATCTTGAAACTTTTGAAAGATAAATATTAGCAAAAGTAAAATTGATCTTTTAAAATGCTAAAAAATAATTTTTGCCTCTTCAAATATTTTTTTCAAGTTCCGTCTGTACTCCTACGTACTCTCATTTTTTATTAAATTAATTTGTATTGATGTAGAAAATTTGGAATCACAGGGCTATTTTAGTCATTTCATATAATATTTTAGTCTTATCCATTTGTATCCAAACATAATACTAGACATTACATTAGTGTCTTGTCCATCATATCCAAACACAATACACAAAAGATAATTTTTAGTGTCTCCGTCCTATTGTCTCCGTTTCTGTCATGTTCTGTTCTTGTCTCTGAAAACAAATGTAGCCTAGAAGAGTAAAGTATCATTTTTGTGCCCAATATTTGGGATGTTGTTTTTAATGTTTAAATTTTTCTATTTAAATTCCTAACGTTTTAAAATTGGCTCAATGTTGTCCTGCTATTAGAGATCTCTTGATAGAATTGATGACGAGATAAAATTGAGACGATTTTTAAAACATTAGGGATGTAAATAGGAACGTTGGAGACAAAAACAATACATAGAAATAAATTTTAATTTTATCTTTCAATAATATCAATTTTTTATGGTACATAATTATTCAATTATTTTTTAATTACATCTGAGTAAATTACACTTAATTACGTTACTTTCATTCTAAATAAATTTATTTTTTTATAATTTTACTTTTAAAGATTTTTACTCTTAAACATTAAAGAATTTCGATACATTAGAGACAAAAGGTATAATTTATACTTTATTGTATATGTATCTTTTTTATCTTTTTC
>NC_029793.2:38064599-38065944 GCF_000816755.2 Arachis ipaensis | reverse complement strand
TCGGCAGAATTCTTACTTAAATAAATTATTAGAATTTGGCTTCCACCTTTTATACTCGTATTTTTTTCTTTCAATTCCACTGTAGGGCTGCATGGATTTCCGGTCTTTTAATATCCACCTGAAGGAAACCAGCGGCCTTGGCGGCGGGAAAAAACGGATTTATGCCACGGTCTCCATGGTTGGAGGCTCTTCTCCAAAGCAAAAAGCTTCAATAGAAAATCACATCCCCAAGTTTGGATCATCATCAATTCGTTCTTGTTTCTTGAGATTTTATGTAGAAAACACCAAGCTTCAGTACAATCAGTTGGTGCTTATGATTCAAATCCTTCAAAAGCGAATCTTGCGCTGCGACAAGGTGATAGGCGAGGTTTGTGTCTCACTCAAGGAGCTCTACGACGTGTTCACTACGAACTTCGGTTTTCAACCCATTGTGATGGTGAAGACTCTTGGAAATAATAATAAGAAGAAGAAGAAGACAGTACCACAAGGTTTTCTTTGTTTCACCTATAGATTTGGTGACCTCCCTGCGGGTTTTCATTATCCTTTGATAAGGACACCAAGTCGCGTAACCCCATCGGCTCCATGCCTGGAATATCTCACGGATGAGGCGTGAATCTTATAGGTGAAAGAATGAATTTTTTCTGAAAAATTTATGATTTTTGTTATGTGTTGATTTCGCACTAATGTTAAGCCAGGCTGTCACTGCACTTAAGCCAACTTCTCATTGGTAATAATAGGTTTTCTTAAATTTATAATAAGAACACTTAATGCTTCATCACTGGACATTCTTGAGTCTTGACTATACCTCAAGTGTTCTCTTTGTTTCCAATTTGTGTTGCGTTAATTACCGCATTATTTTTGTATGCCTTTGTAAGTACCTCTTATTTTTAGATATAAAAATGAATAATTGAATATACTAAAAAGAATCAAAAGCAAAAATTACGTACTATTTTTCTTTTGCACACAATCTCAGTACTTATTCCCGTGGTGGCAGGCTTTTTTTATATTTAAATAAACAAATCTATTATTTACCCAAATAAATTAGACTATAGAAATTTAGGGGAGATTTATTAATATTAATATACACATTTAATTAAGATTACATGGTTTTTCTTAGTACTGACAACGAAAACAAGACATAAAAATTGCTTATTTTCGCACATATAAAATGAAATAAATTTTTCCTCCACATTTTTTATTTTATTGTCAGCAAAAACAGAACTAGTCAAATTTTAAAATACAAGCATCTAAGACTAACCGTATTTTTCTTAACTACCCTATCTTTTATTCACACATTTATTTTATGAGTTTTGCTAATTTATATCCTAAAGATATAAGTTAAGAA
>NC_029793.2:38022531-38064586 GCF_000816755.2 Arachis ipaensis | reverse complement strand
ACATTTTTAATACATTAAATATATAAAAAAATATTTAAAAAATTATTATTGTACACTTAAATATGTTTTTAGAACAAGTTAGTTAAATTTTTATTTTATTACTCTTCAACAAAAGATTATACACCACACAGATGTGTTTGGAGGCATGTTTGGGAGGCACGGTGCCTTGAAATTTTTGGATTTCTAATTGATACTAGTTAAGTAACCCTTTTGGACATGTAAGTGTCCGATTTACAGTGATCATTCTTCATTTACTATCATGTCCATTGGTAAAGCCATAAGATTTCCGCACATCATTTGAAATTTTGAATGGTAGCTCTTGTAGTTTTCTATGTTTTGTTGATGGTTTTTCAGTTGTATAACCATGTAGAATCTCTCCAACTTATGTATCTTAGTGCATAAGTCACTGACACACCGGAAAATTTGATAGTGCTTATTTAAGCGCCGTTAAATCGATAAAAAAAAAAAGGAATCTATTCTATTCTAATTAAAAGGGGCTAATATGAAAGGAGGCTCTGCTAGGGTTTTCTTCCAGAAAGAAGATATGAAAGAACGAAGTACTAAAAAAGTCAAGAAGTACTAAAAAAGTCAAGATGCATGAAGAAGTTGACTTGAATCAATCTAGTGACTGCATGGATATCGCCTGGCATGGTTCCTGAAGAGGAAAGCATGAATATGGATGACATTGATGAAGAGTCTCCAGATCCGGAAGATCGCTGGTATAAGGACGATCTTGAAGACAGGCCTTTTGATCTGTGCCCTACCATTCCGGTATCGAAGGAAGAGTTTGAGGACTGGTGTAAACTGTGGCGGAATGCTCTTATCATAAAATTCTTAGGCAAGCGTGTGGGATTGGCATTCCTAGAGCAACGTCTCCAAAGAGATTGGGTAAAGAAAGGTATGATACATGTTATCGATATGGATTGTGACTATTTTCTTATTCATTTTTCAGATGAGGAAGACTACTCACACGCGCTTTTGGAGGGACCTTGGATGATTGCCGGACACTATCTCATTGTGCAACGCTGGAGACCTTTCTTCCTGAAGTCAGAGCACCATGTTAGGAAAATTGCGGTTTGGGTTCGTATTCCAAATCTGCCAATTGAACTCTACAACTACCGTTTTTTATGGCGAATAGGATCGGCTATTGGCCATATGCTTAAAATTGATCGGAATACTTCCATCCACTCAAGAGGAAGATTTGCTCGGATATGTGTGGAAATTGATCTTGCTAAGAAACTTGTTCCACGTATCTCGGTGCTTGGTAGTGAATTGAATATTGAATAAGAAGGACTTTACCAAATTTGCTTTTCGTGCGGTCGATATGGGCATAGAATGAACCAGTGTAGTGAAACAGTAGTGGAATCCGTTGAGCACCGGGGATCGGAGTGCAACGGGGATCAACAAGAAACTAATAAGGAAAGTGGAGATACTAGTGACCAAATAAGCAAGTCCGCAGAATCCGAAAGGCAACATGAAGCTTAGGCAAATCAAAACTCTCCAAATTTTGGCCCATGGATGTTGGTGCGGAGGCAAATCAGGAAGAAAAAAACACCAATCACGTACGGAAAGGGAGGAACGGTCCATTCAAATGTTAAAAGTGGAATATCTGGCAGTGATGATATTGTTGTGGATCATGTGAATCATGAGGAGGGGAGTGGCTCTCGCTATAATATCCTCTATGAAGAGGAACCAGGTGGCACAAACATGCATGACATGCAAGAAGAGATGGATGGGCAAGCTCCTTTATCACAAGATGGGCTCCATGTAGCTAAGGCCCAAAATTCTCTTGAAAAATTCCAATCCATATATAAGAAAGTTCTCAAATAGGGAGCTAGTGAAAATTCACAAGGAATTAGAAAACAAAATCATGTGGCAACTGGGCCTAGGCCCACTGAAAAAGAAAACAAATTGAAGTCCAAATCCATGGATCAAGACTCACCTAAATCAAAAGAACCAAAGAAGGAACCGTTGTTGAATCTCCTCAAGCGAAGCTTCCCGAAATGGTGACTCGTGTAGAGAAGAAACAAGAGATGGCAGCCATGGAGATGGTGATGCTAGAACACATGAGGTATCTTTAGGGTGAATAGAGAGAGGCTTTTGAGATATCTAGAAGGAACTCACCATTGCTTGAAGCACATGTGGTAAAAAATAGTTTTCTTACTCAAACCCAAAATTCCACTCTTTTATTGAAGCCACCTGACCCAGGGACCGGGGTGGCGTCATCTTCAAACATGGCAGTGAGTGCTAGTGCTGATAAGGAATCTATTTTGACTAAAGAAGGGAATTCTTCTTTGGGTAATGTTATTCGGGTGCAGGGGATATCTCCCCAGCTGTGAGTTTGGTCCTCTGAGACCCCTCTTTTAATTTTGTTTTTTAATGTATATTATCTCTTGGAATTGTGGGAAAGCGGGGAGTAAGTCGTTCCACTCTCTTATTCAAGATATGTGTAAAGAATACTCTGCTAGTTTCATTATTTTGCTCAAAACTCATGTGAGCGGTGTTAAAGGGAAGAACATCAGGGATAAGATTGGATTGAATGGGTCCTTCATTGTGGAAGCTACTGGTCATTCTGGGGGCATATGGTGTCTTTGGGATGATAGTATTTGGAATGTTTGTGTTTTGGAACATAATAATCAATTAGTTCATCTTAAAGTCTCTTGCAACAACTCTGATTTTTGGTTGCTTTCTGCTTGTTATGGGAGTTCGCAACGGGTTAATAGGAGAGCGCTGTGGAGCAAAATTCGATCCTTAGCCGATAACATTAATTTCTCTTGGTGCCTCTTGGGGACTTCAATGCCTTACTCCATGATCACGAAAGGCAAGGAGGATCTAATAAAGTGAATTCGGGTGCTTGCAGTGATTTTCAAGAATGTATGTCTGATTGTGGCCTTATTGACTTAGGCTTAATTTGGTTGGCCTTTCACTTGGAAATGAGGCAATCTTGTGGAAAGATTGGATAGAGGTATGAGTAATCTCAATTGGCAACTTACCTTTCCTGAGGTGCATGTCAAACACCTTCATCTTCTCAAGTTGGATCACTCCCCTTTATGTCTCAACCTTGCTGTGAGTCCGGATTTGAATAGAGGGAGAAGGCCATTCAGGTTTCTTGCAGCTTGGTTTTCGCATCCTGATTTCAATAATCTGATTCATCAATCTTGGCGTATGGAGAGTTCTTAGTCAGAAGGCCTGGCAAATTTCAAGAACTCCCTGAAGAACTAGAACTATAATGTTTTTAGTGACATTTGGAAACGTAAAAGCAGAATTCTTCGGAGACTTCAGGGAATCACAAATAGCTTAAGGCAGGGCAGCAACTCTTTCCTTGAGGATCTTCAAGTGCAGCTTTGGAAGGAATACGAGGAAGTGTTGACACAAGAAGAAATTCTTTGGTACCAAAAATCAAGATGCAAATGGGTCGAGTTTGGTGATAGGAATACCAGGTACTTTCATGGTTCAACTATGGTGAGGAGACGAAAAAACAAAATCCACTCTTTGCAGGACTCTGGAGGTAATCTAGTTACTGATAAAAATGTACTCGAAAGTATGGCTCTCCCTTTCTACTTAGACCTCTATACAGACTCTCTACCGGTTATTCCCTTTGTTCTTAATAATGATTTTTCCTGTTTAAGTATGGCTGACCGCAACATAATAGGGGGAAGTATCTCTGTTCAGGAGATAAAAGAGGCCGCTTTTGCTATGGGGAGTTTCAAAGCTCCTGGAAGAGATGGATTACAAGCAATTTTCTATCAGAATCAGTGGGATAGCATTGGGACTGATCTTTGCAACCTTATTCAATGCATCTATACAGAACCTCAAAGAATTCATGAGATTAACGAGACTCTTATCACCCTTATTCCTAAAGTGGAACCTATCACAAGCCTCAAGCAGATGAGACCGATAAGTTTGTGTAACGTCCCATATAAAGTTGTTACTAAAGTCTTAGCGAATCGTATTAGAAATCTTATGGAAAAGCTGGTGAAGCCTACGCAATGCAGTTTTGTTCCTGGTAGGCATAGCTCGGATAATATTATTATTGCTCAGGAAGTCATACATTCCATGAGAACTAAGAAAAGACCGAAAGATTGGATGGCAATTAAAATTGATTTAGAAAAGGCATATGATAGAGTGAAGTGGAGTTTTGTGCAAGAGACTCTTGAAGATATTGGGTTCCCTGATCAGGTTACCAACCTTATCATGGCATGCATTTCTACGGCTAGGATGCGAGTCCTGTGGAACGGGGAGGAGTTGGATGAATTTAAGCCGTCCAGAGGCATCCGTCAAGGAGACCCAATCTCACCGTACATTTTCGTTCTGTGCATTGAGCGTCTCTCACAGCTTATCAGTGCTGCAGTTGACCATGGCTTCTGGAAACCTATCAAACTGAATAGAAATGGTCCTAGTCTTTTTCATTTGTGCGTTGCGGACGATCTTATTCTTTTTGCCGAAGCCAATCTCCAACAAGTTGACATCATCAAGAGATGTCTCAAGGCGTTCTGTGACAATTCTGGGCAAAAAGTTAATAATGAGAAGACTCAGGTCTATTTTTCTAAAAATGTGGGTAACCAAGTCAGAACTGATATCAGTGAAACCCTCCAGTTTGCAAGGACGGATAACCTTGGGAAGTACCTAGGAGTTCCTCTTTTGCATTCCAAAGTATCTAAGCACACTTATGACAATATTATCAACAAGCTTAACTCCAGACTCAACTCTTGGAAAGCCTCTTCCTTGTCGCTAGCTGGGAGAACAACTCTGGTGAAATCTGTCCTTTCTTCTATTCCTCTTTATACTATGCAAACTGCACTATTACCTGTGTCTACTTGTAATGCCATTGACCGTAAATGCATGAGTTTTCTTTGGGGTGATACAGAACAATCAAAGAAAATCCATCTCATAGACTGGCACAAAGTCTGCCTTCCAAAAAAAGCGGGTGGACTTGGCATTAGGCATGCAAGTTTGATGAACCATGCATTTCTGATGAAAGCTGGATGGGGCCTGGTGGAGAAGAGAAACTCCTTATGGGCTAGAGTGCTTCGTTCTAAGTATAAAGCCGGGAGCGATATTATTCCTATCGTGGATAGAAAACCAAAGAGCTCTAACATTTGGAAGGGAGTTTGTAAGGCATGGCCCGATATCTTGCAAAACCGTATTTGGAGGATAGGGGATGGTACTGAGATTAGTTTTTGGAAGCATAATTGGGTCCCTAACTTGGGCAAGCTGGAACAATATGTTACACAGGTAAATAACTCTCCTTTAGATACATCTAGCTCTCTTATGGATTTTCTTGATGTTTCAGGAAACTGGGATGTGAACAAGCTAAATGGTTGGCTTCCATAGGATGTTGTAAAGAAGATCGTGGCCATCTCCCCGCCTTCCCCTTGGAAAATGCCGGACCAAGTGGCATGGAACCTGTCATCGGATGGTTCTTTCAACCTCAAACTGTCATACCAAGCCCTTTGTACTAATCAGCCTCCTCTCAATGACATATTTGATCTTGTTTGGCGTTGGAGAGGATCCGAACGTATCAGGTATTTCCTGTGGTTAGTTGCTAATAATGCAATCCTAACTAATGCAGAGAGACAACGTCGTCACTTATCAAACTTCCCCCTTTGTCCAAGATGTAGCAATCACAGTGAAACTACACTTCATGTACTAAGAGATTGTGCTTTTGCGTCTAGCATCTGGGATGCCCTTTTACCCCCAATGTGGAAACAAGGTTTCTTTAATTCAAACCTGCATGATTGGTGCAGTTTTTCTAACCACAAACGTACCGGCAAGTGCACCGGGTCGTACCAAGTAATACCTTACGTGAGTAAGGGTCGATCCCACGAGAATTGATGGATTAAACAACAATAGCGTTTGATAGGATTAGTTAGACAAATAGAAAATAGTGTTGGAAGTTCAAAAGGCATTAAAAAGTAAATTCAAGAATTTCAGAAAACAAGCAGCAAATGAGTTGTGAAATATATATGGGAAAACAGTTAAGGCTTTAGAGTTATCTATTTTCTGGATTGACTTTTCTTATTAACTATTCTAATCATGCAAGATTTAATTTATGACAAATTATCTGTGATTAGACCCTAATTCCTTAGACCTTCCTAGTCTCCTCTAAAATTCATGAGCTGCCGATTCCTTGGTTAATTAATTCTAATTAGAGGGTGATGATTAAATTCCAGTTTATATGCCACAAGAATCCTAATTGTCCAAAAATAAAGGGATTATATGTCACGTATCCCGTTAAATACAAACAATTAGAAATTCAGGATAATATGTTTTCAAGCTATTGTTCAAGTAAAGAGCTTTTCCAAGTTATACAAGAACTCAAATAGAACATGGGTCATACTTCCGTTCCACCCAAATTCATAAAATAAAGAACGAAAACAATTATTGAAATATAAATCAAAACATGAATTAAAATAGAAAAATAATATTATCAATCCATACAATAGACAGAGCTTCTAACCTTAACAATGGAGGATTAGTTGCTCATGGAATATCGAATGTGAATTTGTATGGAATAATGTTGTGGAATATGTTGTGCTGGAACCACCCTGTTGGGATCCCTTTTATAACTAATCCTAATAATTTAAAAATCAAATATCTAAAATTAAAATTAAAATAATATCTTTTCCTAAAATAAGATTTGAATTTAAATTCGAATTAATTAACAAGTCTTCAGCTGATGGGTGGGGACCACTTGATTTGTCCATTCTGCAGCTTCTAATCTCTGTTTTCTGGGCTGAAAACTGAGTTAAAATAGTCCAGAAATTTTCCCCAGCGTTTTCTGTCAATTCTGCAGATCGTTCATGTGACGCGTCCGCGTCGTCCACGCGTTCGCGTCATTTGTGCAGATTCCAGTCCACTCGTTCGCGTCAGGCACGCGATCGCGTCATTGCGATTTCCTCCATTCCGCGCGGTCGCGTGAGCCATGCGTTTGCGTCGGTATTCGCTGGTCATCTCCTTGGTTTCTTCTCTTTCTCTGTAGAAACTTCATCAAATCCATCCGAATGCTACCTAAAATAACTAAAATTGCACAAAACTCAAAATAGCATTCATAGTGGCTAAAATATAATTAATTCTTAATTAAACCCAACAAATTAGATGCAAATTCACTAGGAAAAGATAGACAAGATGCTCACGCATCACAACACCAAACTTAAACTGTTGCTTGTCCTCAAGCAACCAAAACTAATATAAGCTTAGGATGTGAATTTGCATGAGAACGAGAGTTCGATTAAGCTCATGTCTCTTATTATAGTGGGGTTTACAACTGCAATCCTGAAGAGTTTTGGCATCTCACTTTATCCTTTGAAGTTCAGAATGATTGGCATCCATAGGAACTCAGAATTCAGGTAGTGTTATTGACTCTCCTAGTTCAGTATGTTGATTCTTGAACACAACTACTTTATGAGTCTTGGCTGTGACCCTAAGCATTTTGTTTTCCAGTATTACCACCGGATACATTAATGTCACAGACACATAACTGGGTGAACCTTTTCAGATTGTGACTCAGCTTTGCTAGAGTCCCCAGTTAGAGGTGCCCAGAGTTCTTAAGCACACTTTTTTTGCTTTGGATCACACCTTTAACCGCTCAGTCTCAAGCTTTTCACTTGACACCTTCACGCCACAAGCACATGGTTAGGGATAGCTTGATTTAACCGCTTAGGCCAGGATTTTATTCCTTTGGGCCCTCATATCCATTAATGCTCAAAGCCTTAGATCCTTTTTACCCTTTGCCTTTTAGTTTAAAGGGTTATTGGCTTTTTTTGCTTGCTTTTTTTTCTTTTTCTTTATTTTATTTTATTTTATATATTTTTTTTTAGCAAGCTTCGTAGTTTTCACTGCTTTTTCTTGCTTCAAGAATCAATTATATGATTTTTTTTAGATTATCAATAATATTTCTCTTTTTTCATTATTATTTCAAGAGCCAATCAATTTTAACATTCATAAACTTCACTATAAAAAATATGCACTGTTCATGTCATGCATTCAGAATCACAGAAAATACCACCACATTTAAGTAAATAAGACTATTTTTCAATATAGACCCACTTTCTCATGCAATATATCACTCTTGTATTCCTTTTTGATTTTAAGCTCAATGAGTAATACATGAGACATCTTTTCAGAATTAAAGCAATAGGGAGAACTAAACTAGTCCTAGGATTCTAACTAATAAAGGATCATGCAACAAACAAAGCAAAATAGCAGAAAGCCGGAACATAACATAAACAAAAGAGGGGAGGAATAAAAAATGAAAGGAACTCAACCACCTTAGTTATCCTAGCGGTCGTTTTATTCTTCAGGTTGTGCTCCTCAGTTAAAATGATTCGCCTGCCTTTTGGTGCTATAAGAATAAACAGAAAACCTTTACGCGAAGCGTCAACACCAAACTTAAAGGTTTGCTTGTCCTCAAGCAAATAAGAACTGAAAATAGAAGAGACAATTATTAAGATGAAAGATAAAAGAAGGGGATAAAAGAATAAGCGAGAATAGGGATTGGGAGAGAGAGAGAAAAAGAAAACTGGGCGGCGCAAATGACACGTTCGTGTACGGCACGCGATTGCGTCATTGCGATTTCCTTCATAATGATGCGTTAGCGTCAGGCACGCGTCCGCGTGCCCTGGATTTTGTGCGATTCGCGCGAAGCCAGCCGCGCGCCCGCGTGACTTTCTGTTCGCATGGCTTGGGAGCCAAATTCTCATACGACGCGTTCGCGTCAGTCACGCGTCCGCGTGACCAAATTTGTGCTTTTAGCACACATCTTGCCCCAAGCCAGTACAACTCTCTGCCCAAACGCCCTTTTACGTCGATTTTTTGGGTCACGCGTCCGCGTGGGTGACGCGCCCGCGTGAATGGTGAAAATCACAAACGACACGAACGCGTGGGGTACGCGTTCGCGTGGGATCATCTTTGCTAAAGGCATGAGTTCAGCGCCACTCCCGCGCAACTCTCTATCAATTTTCATTTTTCACGCACACATGATTGACGCGTCCGCGTCATGTGCCTCCCCCGCCTCCCCCGCGTCATGTGCCTCCCCTTTTTTGTTTTTTTTTGAAATATAGCTTGAGGTGTTCGGTTCCTGGAAGAACATGGCTGCATGATTAGAAAATTAGTAAGAACTCAATAAAAATAAAATAACTAAGAAAACTACTACGACGAAAAATAGCTAAGGATACAAATTTATTGGGTTGCCTCCCGACAAGCGCTTCTTTAACGTCACTAGCTTGACAATCAGCTCTGCTAGTTCAGCAGATGAGTGGACCTCTGGCGATCAATCTCGCCTCCAAGATAGTGCTTCAACCTCTGGCCATTCACTGTGAATTTTCTGTCAGAATTCTCTTCCTGTATTTCTACATGACCATATGGTGAAGCTCTGATAACCACAAACGGTCCTGACCACCGGGATTTCAACTTCCCGGGAAAGAATTTGAGCCTTGAATTATATAGAAGCACTCTCTGTCCTGGCTCAAAGACTCTGATGGCTATCTTCTTGTCATGCAATAGCTTAGTTCTCTCCTTATAGAGCTTGGCATTCTCATAGACTGAGTATCTGAATTCATCAAGCTCATTCAACTGAAGCATCCGCTTAATTCCTGCAGCTTCTGAATCAAGATTCAGATATCTGATTGCCCAGTAAGCTTTATGCTCCAGTTCGACTGGTAAGTGACAGGCTTTGCCATAGACTAACTGATAAGGGGACATGCCAATAGGAGTCTTGTACGCTGTCCGGTATGCCCAGAGAGCATCATCAAGCTTCCTAGACCAGTCCTTTCTTGAAATACTGACAGTCTTCTCTAAAATTCTCTTAAGTTCCCTGTTGGAAACTTCAACCTGTCCACTTGTCTGAGGGTGATAGGGGGTTGCCACTTTATGACGGACTCCATATCTATGCAGAAGAGAGTCCAGCTGTCTGTTACAGAAGTGACTTCCTCCATCACTAATGAGTGTCCTTGGGACACCAAACTGACTGAAGATATATCTCTGAAGAAAGCTCATTACCACCTTGGCATCATTGGTGGGCAAAGCCACAGCTTCCACCCACTTGGACACATAGTCGATTGCCACCAGAATATAGTTGTTTGAATGTGAGGGTGGAAAAGGTCCCATGAAATCAATACCCCACACATCAAACAACTCAACCTCAAGAAGTTCCTGCTGTGGCATTTCATGGTTGGCAGGGAGATTTGTAGCTTTTTCACATCTGCCACAGTGCTTCACAAATGCTCTTGAGTCCCTGAAGAGAGTCGGCCAGTAAAACCCGCTCTGAAGGACTTTTGTAGCTGTCCTCTCACCACCAAAGTGGCCTCCATAATCAGAACCATGACAGTGCCAAAGAATTTGCTGCTTTTCCTCATCCGGGACACATCTCCAGATTATTCCATCTGAGCACCTTTTAAAAGGGTATGGTTCTTCCCAAATGTAGTACTTTGCATCAGTCAATAGCTTCTTTACTTGTTGCCTGCTGTACTCCCTTGGAATAAAATTCATGACCTTATAATTTGCAATGTCTGCAAACCATAGAGCCTGCTGAATGAGGAACAATTGCTCATCTAGAAATGTCTCAATCACAGCTGTGGGTGGTTGTACTCCTGCTTCAGGCTCAATTCTAGAGAGATGGTCAGCCACTTGATTTTCTGACCCTTTCCTGTATTTTATTTCAATATCAAACTCCTGAAGGAGCAACACCCATCTGATTAATCTTGGTTTAGAATCCTGCTTGGTTAGAAGGTACTTCAAAGCAGCATGGTCAGTATAAACAATAACCTTAGAACCAAGTAAATAGGACCTAAACTTATCAACAGCATACACAACAGCTAATAATTCCTTTTCTGTAGTTGTGTAATTCTTTTGAGCATCATTTAACACACAACTGGTATAGTAAATAACATGTACAAGCTTACCATGCCTCTGTCCTAAAACAGCTCCTATAGCAAAATCACTAGCATCACACATTAATTCAAATGGTAAATTCCAGTCAGGGGGAGCTATAATGGGAGCAGAGGTAAGGTTTGCCTTCAGAGTTTCAAAAGCATGCAGACAATCATAATCAAAGACAAAAGAAACATCAACAACCAACAGGTTGCTCAATGGTTTAGCAATTTTAGAAAAATCCTTTATAAATCTTCTATAAAATCCTGCATGACCCAAGAAACTCCTAATTGCCTCAACATTTGTTGGTGGTGGTAATTTTTCAATTACCTCCACCTTTGCTCTGTCAACCTCAATTCCCTTACTTGAAATCCGGTGTCCAAGAACAATGCCTTCTGTAACAAAAAAAATGGCATTTTTCCCAATTTAAAACAAGGTTTGATTCTTGACACCGTTTCAAGACAAGAGATAAATGTTTAAGGCAGGATTCAAAAGAATTACCAAAAAATATCTCAATAAACTTTTCAACCATATCAGAAAAAATTGAAAGTATACACCTCTGAAAAGTTACTGGAGCATTGCAAAGTCCAAATGGCATTCTCCTGTAGGCAAATACTCCAAAGGGGCATGTGAATACTGTCTTCTCTTGATCTTGAGGGTCCACTGCAATTTGATTATATCCAGAATATCCATCTAGAAAACAATAAAAAGCATGACCAGCTAACCTCTCAAGCATCTGATCAATGAAAGGGAGGGGGAAATGATCCTTCCTTGTAGCAGTGTTGAGCCTCCTATAATCTATGCACATTCTCCATCCTGTGACTGTTCTTGTAGGAATAAGCTCATTCTTTTCATTCTTGATCACTGTCATCCCTCCTTTCTTGGAAACTACCTGCACAGGACTTACCCAAGGACTGTCAAAAATAGGGTAAATAATACCTGCTTCCCATAACTTCATTATCTCTTTTTGGACCACCTCTTTAATAGTTGGATTGAGTCTCCTTTGTGGTTGCACAACTGGTTTGGCATCATCTTCAAGGAGGATCTTGAGTCTCCTTTGTTGGACTAATCCCTTTCAAGTCACTAATGATCCATCCAAGAGCTGTTTTATGGCTCTTGAGCACTGAAATAAGCGCCTCCTCTTCTTCAGGCTTCAGAGAAGAGCTAATAATCACTGGATATGAATCATTTCCACCCAAGAACACATATTTCAGAGAAGGGGGTAAGGGTTTGAGCTCAAGCTTAGGGGCTTCCTCCTCCTTGATTGGCGTGTTCATCAGCTCCTTTTGGGGTGGTGAATCGTCAACTTCAACTAATTCACACTCAGAAATAGAATCTAGAACATCATCAAGTACCTTAGTTTCCAGTACTTCTTGAACAAGTGGTTCAATAACATCTATTTTCATACACCCCTCAGAATCATTGGGGTGCTTGAGGGCTTCAAAAACATTTAGAACCACCTGTTCTTCATTGACCCTCTGGGTTAATTCACCTTTTTGTACATCAATCAGAGCTCTACCTGTAGCTAAAAAGGGTCTACTAAGTATAATAGAGGGTTTTACCTCCTCTTCCATGTCTAATATAACAAAATCAACAGGAAAAATAAATGGTCCTACTTTAACAAGTAAATCCTCGACCACACCCACAGGTAATTTAATAGAAAGATCAACAAGTTGCAGAGAAATACGAGTGGGTTTTACCTCTTCAATTTGAAGCTTTTTCATCACTAAAAGTGGCATGAGGTTGATGCTAGCTCCAAGATCACATAAAGCTCTCTGAATGCTGACTTCTCCAATGGTGCAAGGAATGACAAAGCTTCCTGGGTCTGGCATCTTCTCAGGAAGGGTGTGTTGAATAATAGCACTGCATTCCTTGGTTAACACCACATTTTCTTGCTCCTTCCAATTCCTCTTGTGGGTCAACAACTCTTTCATAAATTTAGCGTAGAGAGGCATTTGCTCCAGAGCCTCTGCAAAAGGAATGTTGATCTGCAGCTTTTTGAAGACATCTAAAAATTTAGAGAATTGTTTTTCTTTGGACGCCTTCTGAATTCTCTGAGGATATGGCATTTTTGGCTTGTATCAGGGGCCTTTGGTAAGGTGGGATAAGTGTCAAGAGAGTTAGGGAACGGGTTGTCTGCCCACTTAGGAGGGGCGTGCTCCACTTCTTCCTTCTTCTCCTCTGGAGCTTCCTTTTCATCTAGATCTTCATTGACCTTGGTCTCAGAACCAGCCACCTTACCACTCCTCAATTGAATAGCCTTACAATCTTCTCTTGGGTTCACCACTGTATCACCAGGAAATGTATTTGAAGACCTTTCAGGTAATTGCTTGTTCATTTGACCCATTTGAACCTCCAAGTTTCTAATAGAGGCTCTGGTTTCTTGCATGAAACTCATCATCATCTCCCACTTAGAATCTTCTTGGGATTTATAATTTGCCTGCTGAGGTGGTTGTTGTTGCTGAGACTGAACTTGGCGGTTATTATAGTTGTTCTGTTGAAAACCGCCCTGAGAACTATTGTTGAAGTTCTGAGATCTCTGAGGTTGATCTCTCCACCCAAAATTTAGGTGATTCCTCCATCCCTGGTTGTATGTCTTAGAATATGGATCATTGTTGGGATTTCTAGGACCACTCCCTATGTAATTCACCTGTTCAGAAGAAGGTTGAGCATAATCATAATTATCATTTTGCACAAAATTACCTGCCATGTCATAGGAGATTTCTTGTGGTGAATTTTGTGTGTTGATAGCTGAGACTTGCATGCCACCCATCTGTTGAGTAAGTAGATTTATTTGCTGAGACATCAGCTTGTTCTGAGCAAGAAGAGCATTAACAGCTTCTACTTCCAACACGCCTCTCTTTTGAGGGGTCTCAGAGTTCACAGGATTTCTGTTAGATGAGTATAAATATTGGTTGCTTGCAACCAATTCAATCAGCTCAATAGTCTCCTCTGGTGTCTTCTTTTTGTGTAGTGAACTGCCTGCAGAAGTGTCTAGGCTCATCTTGGACATCTCACCCAAGCCTTCATAAAAGATATCCAGTTGGGTCCATTTGGAGAACATGTCTGGAGGGCATTGCCTAGTCAGTAGCTTGTATCTCTCCCAAGCTTCATAAAGAGTTTCACCCTCCTTCTGTCTAAAAGTCTGAACCTCCAACCTAAGCTTAATTAGCTTCTTTGGTGGGAAAAATTTAGTGAGAAATTCAGTAACGACCTTTTTCCAAGTATTCAGACTCTCCTTTGGTTGGGAATCTAGCCATAGCTTTGCTTTATCCCTCAGAGCAAACGGGAAAAGCATGAGTTTGTACACCTCTGGATTCACTCCATTTGTCTTCACAGTATCACATATCTGCAGAAAATCATATATAAACTGATTTGGATCTTCATGAGGAAGTCCATGATACTGGCAATTTTGTTGCACCAACCTGACCAATTGTGGCTTCAACTCAAAGTTGTTTGCATTTATAGGAGGCACCACAATACTTTTTCCATAAAGATCCGCAGTAGGGGCAGAATAAGAGCCAAGCACTTTTCTCTGTTGATCATCCCCATTCGGATTTACCACATTGGCATTAACATTATTATTTGTCATAGTGGATTCTGCAGCCTTGCAAAGTCTTGCTTGTTGTAAATGTCTCCTGAAAGTTCTTTCAGGTTCAGGATCAAAGTCTAAGAGATGTTCTTTATCTCTGTTCCTGCACATACACAAACAGAAAATAAGAAAATAAGAAAAGATGGGACTCTCTACGTCAGAGTGTAGAGAAGTCCCTGTGAGGTAACCTGTATAAAATAATAAAATAAAAATACTAAATAAATAAATAAATAATTCGAAAATTTTACCGTAATCAAAATAAAAAATAAAAATAAAAATTAATAATAATAAAATAAAACTAGTTAAAAGAAAAATTATCTAATTTAAGCAATCAAACAACGAGTAGTTGTTAATCACAATCAATCCCCGGTAACGGTGCCAAAAATTTGGTGCGGTTTTTCTAACCACAAACGTACCGGCAAGTGCACCGGGTCGTACCAAGTAATACCTTACGTGAGTAAGGATCGATCCCACGAGAATTGATGGATTAAACAACAATAGCGTTTGATAGGATTAGTTAGACAAATAGAAAATAGTGTTGGAAGTTCAAAAGGCATTAAAAAGTAAATTCAAGAATTTCAGAAAACAAGCAGCAAATGAGTTGTGAAATATATATGGGAAAACAGTTAAGGCTTTAGAGTTATCTATTTTCTGGATTGACTTTTCTTATTAACTATTCTAATCATGCAAGATTTAATTTATGGCAAACTATCTGTGACTAGACTCTAATTCCTTAGACCTTCCTAGTCTCCTCTAAAATTCATGAGCTGCCAATTTCTTGGTCAATTAATTCCAATTAGAGGGTGATGATTAAATTCCAGTTTATATGCCACAAGAATCCTAATTGTCCAAAAATAAAGGGATTATATGTCACGTATCCCGTTAAATACAAACAATTAGAAATTCAGGATAATATGTTTTCAAGCTATTGTTCAAGTAAAGAGCTTTTCCAAGTTATACAAGAACTCAAATAGAACATGGGTCATACTTCCGTTCCACCCAAATTCATAAAATAAAGAACGAAAACAATTATTGAAATATAAATCAAAACATGAATTAAAATAGAAAAATAATATTATCAATCCATACAATAGACAGAGCTCCTAACCTTAACAATGGATGATTAGTTGCTCATGGAATATGGAATGTGAATTTATATGGAATAATGTTGTGGAATATGTTGTGCTGGAACCACCCTGTTGGGATCCCTTTTATAACTAATCCTAATAATTTAAAAATCAAATATCTAAAATTAAAATTAAAATAATATCTTTTCCTAAAATAATATTTGAATTTAAATTCGAATTAATTAACAAGTCTTCAGCTGATGGGTGGGGACCACTTGATTTGTCCATTCTGCAGCTTCTAATCTGTGTTTTCTGGGCTGAAAACTGAGTTAAAATAGTCCAGAAATTTTTTCCAGTGTTTTCTGTCAATTCTGCAGATCATTCATGTGACGCGTCCGCGTCGTCTACGTGTTCGCGTCATTTGTGCAGATTCCAGTCCACGCGTTCGCGTCAGGCACGCGATCGCGTCATTGCGATTTCCTCCATTTCGCGCGGTCGCGTGAGCCATGTGTCCGCATCGGTATTCGCTGGTCATCTCCTTGGTTTCTTCTCTTTCTCTGCAGAAACTTCATCAAATCCATCCGAATGCTACCTAAAATAACTAAAATTGCACAAAACTCAAAATAGCATCCATAGTGGCTAAAATATAATTAATTCTTAATTAAACCCAACAAATTAGATGCAAATTCACTAGAAAAAGATAGATAAGATGCTCACGCATCAATGATTGGATTAAAGCTAACCTCTCCGCACACAGCAACTGGTAATGCATTTTTGGTGTTGCTACCTCTTCAATCTGGTTCTTCCGCAACAAGCTAGTTTTCGAAGGTAAAGACAATCCTGCACCTTCAGTCCTAGCTCAAATTCGAACCCGAAGTGATGAATTCAGCCGGTTCACAAGGAATATGACTCATTTAAGCACCTATAGTGCTAAGCATGATCGTCCAATATGCTGGACTCCCCCTAGCTAAGGTGTTGTGAAACTGAATGTTGATGGCTCTCTTTTTGCGCATAGAAATAATGCAGCGTATGGTGGAATTGTTAGGAACCATCTTGGAGGCTTCGTGAAAGGCTTCTCTTGTAACCTTGGAAGTTATTCAATTATGCATGCAGAGCTTTGGGGTATAATCCATGGTCTTAAAATTGCCTCTAATCTTATTCAATCTATTGTTATCGTAGAATCTGATTCGGCTGCTGCTCTAAAATTTATCTCTCATGGATGTCCTGCGGGCCACCCGTGCTCTTCCCTTGTTGAAGAGATTAAGCTCCATGCCAATCGAATCCCTCAAGTGTATTGGAGTCATGTTCCCAGGGAAGCAAACTTTGATGCTGATCATTTAGCAAAGAAAGGACAACACCTCCCTTTTGGATTGCATACTTTTGATTCGGCCCTGCTGAGATTACACACATTCTTGTCATTGATATAGCTGCTGTTCCTCTCTTTAGAGGACTGGTCTAATTGTTTTTCTTTGTTCTGTTTGGGGTCTTTGAACCCCCTTTCTCACAAAAAAAAATCGATAAAAAAGAATTTTTTTTTATTTTTTAGTGTGTTTGACGAATTTCTAATAGTAAAAGTAAAAGCACTAGAAAAATAAAAGAAATATCTATTTTGAAAAGATACGATTTACATCTTTTTTTAAAAAATCTTTTTTTCTTAAAAAAAATATTTTTCACATAATAAATGAACAAAAAAATATTTTTATCTTATTTTATCCAAATATAATTAATAAATTAAAAAATCTTTTTACATGAGATTTTTACTTTTGTAAAAGATCTTTTTAAAAGATGTCATTAAAAAAAAATCTTTTTCGAAAATAGCGACCAAATAAATCCATGGTCTGTTATGTTTTTACCTTGAGTAAAGTATTGTTTTTGTCCCCAACGTTTGGGGTAAGTTCTATTTATATTCCTAACGTTTAAATCGTCCTATTTGTATCCTTAACGTTTATAAAAGTGATTTAATGTTATCCTACTATTAATTATACTAACAAATAAGATTATATTTTTCAGTTATTCTCACTTGGATGTATTCATTCTCAATTAGTTCTCACTTGGATGTGTTCAATTTTAATATTATACCCACTATTTGTGTTTAGATTCAATTATGTCTCTAAAAAAGTAAATTATGTAAATATTATAGGAATTAGTTTCAACATTTGATGAGCTATTTTTCGGAATAGATCATCGATTCTATCCCAGACATTTGTATTTTAACTTCAAGAAGAGATTTTTAAAACTCAAACTAAAGTGCTCATGATGTGTAATTGACGGCATGATAACATTAAATCACTTTTACAAACATTAGGGATACAAATAGAACGATTTAAACGTTAGGGACACAAATAAAATTTACCCCAAATATTAGGGATAAAAACAATACTTTACTCTTTTACCTTTTAGCAAAAAGTGGACTTGAAGGATTTGAAGATGGACTTGAAGGACTTGAAGATGATTAAGCAAATTGTTATGCTTTTGCTTATCTTGAAAATTATAAGACTGTCGCTGCAAAATCTTTGAGATTTTTTAAGCCTCTTCGAAGATTAAGATTAAGATTAAGCAAATTGTTATATTGTACATATAATATAGATGGGAGATGAAGATCATTGAAGATGTTAGTTTTAATTTTAATTTTATTTTGCATGTTATAAGATGATACATAAATATTCGTAAGATTATTTGTTATAAATAGTCAATTAATTCAAGACAGATTTTAATTTTAAATTAATTCATTCTTTACAAATATTCAAAGTAATAATCTAAAAATACTCTATTAAAGATGGTATGAGAATCCAATAGGAGATTAAACAATTAATGAAATGGGAGAGAGGAAGATGATTCAGACATTATCCAAAATGCCCCCATTTGAAGGATCACAGTATAATCTCAAAGGAGTAACAAAAAATATTCATTCAAAAACAAATAGCGTGATATAAAGAAACAAAATCTCTCTTAAGAAGAACATAGAGGAGAGTGAGTGCGGGTGCGGCTAGGCTAGCCTACTTCTACTATATAACTTGTATGTATTATTATTATAATCAATGAATTATTAATTATAATTATAATAATAGATCGAGGTAGCTTATTATTGCCTACGAAAATCTTGTGTGTTGTGATATTTAAATTAAATTGCAAAGTAAAAGGGGAGTTCCAGGGATTTTCTCAGACCAAGAAAAACAGAGTTTGCAAAAGGCACTGGAATTCAACCAAGCACTTCCATCAGAATCTTTCTTTTCTTGTCGCTTTTCTCGTCCATGTTTTTCTCATCACTATTCATTCATCAACTCACCCTCACTTGTGTTCTCTCTTCTTTCTGCACTGATGAATGTGACACATTTAACACTACTTTTTTTTACTTAGACGCGTGTGATAATAATCATCACTTCCGTTTTTAACCCTCCAACGTACTCTTATAATCTACTTGTTGCATGCAGATTGGACCCTGCTTAATTTAGTCTGCCATGTTGGCTGAGTTCACGGATTGAAGTGGGAGAAAAGAAGAAGAAATAACAGTCCCAGAAGATCACAAATTGATGCAACTCTGTTTGTGTCCTAATACTTGTAATTGCTCTCCAAGATATATGCTAAATGTGTGAGACATGCCAGAAGATCACAAATTGATGCAATTTCAGTGAATATTATAGAACATTTGATGCCAGAATAATTTCACTGGGAACAATTTCAGTAGCTTGATCAACATCATTTGGATTTTTAATAGCTAGAGCCTTAATTATTCTGCATTAACGAAAATTCTTTAAAATGATGGGACAGAGTGTTCATTTTGAAATCTTGAAAGAACCATGCTTACATATTGATCACATGCACAGATTAATGCGCACAAATATACTCAGGAATTTGACAATTATAGGCTAAAAGAACTCTTTCAAGCTTGTTCTCATGTAAATGGAAACTATCAATGTTGGTTTCTGAAAATTTGGAAGAGAAGGTACTCTCTAACCAATCACATTGTTAAACAACTAATATCAGAAATTGTTCAAGTGAAATTAGTAGTGTTCAAGTGAAACTCTTAACATATAAAATTACTTATTCATCTAAAAATATGCAGCTACCGTATGTTTAGTATGCAGTTAGAATTTTCATCACTTAGGCCCGTTTGGAAAGCATCAAAAGTAACTTTTTGAACTTTTGACTTATGAAAAGTAGTAGTATTAATGTCTGGTGCAATTTTTAAAATCAAATTGCAACTTTCTAAGAAGTTATTTAGGAACTTATATAGAAGTTAAAAAAATGACTTCTCTCGTAATATTACTACTTTTTATCACATTTCTATAAATAAGTATTTTTAGAACTAAAAACCCAAATATAAAATAATTTATTTATAAGTTACTTTTAATATAGTCATTTATTGTTTAAGCTATTTTTTCAAAAGGAGTTTAATTAAATTCTTTATCCAAATTGAGCCTTAATAATATTTCTTTTTTTTAATTAGTTAATTATTTGAATGTAAATTCAATCCACAATTCAAAATTCACAACTAGAATAAAGTATAAATAACACCAGATCATAGGATAGCAATTATTATACTTAAAATCCAACAATAGATTACGATAATTCAATTCCATTTTCAAATTTTAAAGGTAGCAACACTTGGGAGAATATATCTTACTAGCTCCTATACACCAAATTGAAATCCATTATCAACGGAAATTATCTAACAAGTTTATGTGACAAAAAATAAGTGGGTTAAACACAATGAAAAGAAGGATCATTTTAATAACGATAATAAAATCATGTGATCATGCAATTACAGATAGAGATATACAAAATACACAAAAAAAATAAATGATCAAAACCCCAACGATTGCAAGATTACAATTCGCAATTTATTTAAATAATCCATTTGCAAAATTCACTCATAAATCCTAAAAAAATATTTTTCTCGCATAAAAAACGACCATGCAGACAGAAAACGCAGAACATAGAATAAAAAGAACATCTTTTTTCAATAAATTGAGAAATTCTTTTATCTTTTAATTGAAAATCTTAAAAGTTCTTTTTCTCCATCAATAAGTAGCGCACAACTATAACCCATTAACCACAATTATTAAGAAGTTAAGGTAACATAACCATATGATACTAGATCTATAGTTTATAGTTCAACCAACCAATAAAGCAAGCAAACAACATAACCATATGCAATATTCTCACCAACAAAAACAACAATTAAATTAAAATGAAAAGATAAAATGAAGCAAATCAGCTCAAACGAATCAAAATAAAATTTTAGGTGAAGAAATAACAGTGCATTATATCCCATCAGCATAAGAAATAAGAGAAAGATATAGATGTACTTCTCTAGTAGCTTGCCTCTGCAAAAGAGCTCCTGCTTTGATCTGAACTAAACCCAAAATCACACACATGAAACAAACTAAAAGAAGTGAAACAAATGTTTTGAAATAAAAACAGAAAAAGATTAGAAAAAAAAACATAATATTTTTTATTTTGAAATTAAAAAAAAAAGTTTACATTTGCCTCATAGTCGATAACATCTTCAACGACAAGATATCTACCACCATTCTTCTCTTTCATCTCCAACGGTGAATATCCACCGGTTAGCTTTTCGGCGTCACCACCTTGCTACCGAGCTGCTGTCTCTTCGCTGAAAGCAGCAAGATTTAGTGCATCTGAAACTGACAACGATCAGGGAAAAGAAACCTAATAGTTATATCCAATTGGTTAAGCCTTCTAAATAAGAATAACATAGTGAAAGAGAACGATGACTGAGCAGCAGTAGAAAAAACACATACCGCAGTAACCATATTTGACATTGGCATAAGAGTTTCTTCTCCATTATGAAAGCTCTATTGGCCTCTGCTCCTGAAGCTCGCTTCTCCTTGTCTACCGCCTCTTCTCTCAGATCTTGCTCTCATCTTCTTCCCTTGTTTCAACACTCTCACTTGATTAATACTTTCTACCATTGCTCGCTAGCTTCTTCGATACGGACGAAGAAGATGATAGAGAATGTAATACCCGGTCTAACGGAAATTAATTAAATAATAAGTTAAATAGGAGCGGATATGGTTGGAAGATTTGGCAATTGAAATTTGATCATCTAAATATGATATTTAGATTCAGTGAATTTTTCCGAGTCGGAAAACATAGTTTTCTGTGTAAAAGCGCGCAGTGGAATTTTGACCAGCAGTACCGGCTGAGATCTGTCTGGTACTACAGCTGAGGAAATTGATTATGAGTAAATGAGATTAAGAAATGAGGAATTATAATTAGGGAAGGTAGAAATATTTAAAGTGCGATTTAGAGCGCTAATCTTAAAGGTTTTGGCCCAAAATTGGGCCAACGGACAAAAATAAGTGAACCGGGCCTAAGTGGGCCCAAGAACCAACATATATAAACATTAGTTATGAGCATTTCAGCTTATTTTACCCTAAAGAGAAGGGTTGGGGCGCTGAAATTGAGAAGAGAGAAGAGAAGAGAGAAAACCTAACTCTCTTTGATCTTCAAACCACCATAATTTGAGCTACGGAGCTCCGATTGACGAGCCGTTTGCAGCTACGCGTCGCTCTTCTCATCCTCTACAATTCTATCTAAGTTTTGTAGTGAGTATTCTATTCATCTCTGCCCAGTTTTCGAAATTCCCCACTGTTACACGTTTTTTTGGGTAGTTAGTGTTGAAATCTTGTGATTTTGGGTGTTTAGGGATACTCTAACATGGATTCTAAGTGGGTTCTATCCCTACTTCATATGGATTGAGGTAAGATGTGCTCAAACCCTTGTGATTTGTCATTTTTATGAGCTCTAGGTTGATGTATGTATGTGATATTGGTTATGTTAGTGTATTTGGTGATGTTGGTGCACAATTGGGAGATTGGTATTGCTTGAGGAGCTTTGGTAAGGCTTGGAGCTAAGGTTGGTGAAGAATTCCAAAGAAGAGGCTCAATTGGTTTGGCTACAAGAGGTACGGTTTAAGTTCCATTTAAATACCGTGTGTTGTGATGAGAATTCCTAGGCTAGATGCCCCTAGGATTAAGTTTGGATTATGTAAATGGTTGGTGCTAATATGCATAGTTGGTATGTAATGTGAATTAATGATTGGGTTGAGAATTGTGTAGCCTTGTATGCTTAGTGTATTGAGAATTTGATGTACTGGGTAATGAGTATTGATTTGTGGTTTATGCATTTAAATTGTGAAATTGGGCCGGAGGCCGTGGATTTTGGGCCGGAGGCCAAAAAAAGGTAAGAAAGGTAAGTTGATGTGTGCATTGTATGATGCCACAAGTGATTGGATGAATTTCAGATAATGAATATATGAATAATGCTTGTTTTGAAAATGGCACTTTATGGTTTTGTATGAAAACATGGTTTTTGGGCATATTTTGACGGGACATAACCTGGACTACGGACCTCTGTTTTCTGCCAAATCTGTTTAGAAATGAAATTGGATCCGGGATGTCCATGCCGTTCGAAGAACGGGTGAAAAATGATTTAAAATGAGAGAGTTATGACCGTCGGAAGATTAGGGGTTGAATTTGTGAATTTTGCAGCTTTTAACTTAGAAAATTTTTAGCAGAACGACCCTATGCGCGTAGGCGCACTTGGCGCGTGCGCGCCGTTCTTCTAGAAAGCACCATCCACGCGTGCGCGTAGTGTGCGCGGGCGCGTCGATGCGCTGCACCATATGCCCAGCTATTTTCCAGAGAGTTGTGCCAGAGTTGTGCCAGTTTTGTGCCTGGGCGCAAGAGCACCCACGCGTACGCGTGGTTGACGCTTGCGCGCCGTTCGGATATTTTTCAACCCGCGCGTATGACGCTTGTGCGTCGATGAGTTATTGGCCATCCACGCGTGCGCGTACGCGTGGCCCTGTTTTCATGCCAAAGATGGTTTTTGAGTTTTTAAAGCCAAATCTCATACTTATAAGCCTCCGATCTCATCCCTTATGTATTAAATCATTATGATATGCCTAGCAATGAGATAGGAGCTAGGGGATGTGGTAACTTGCGAGTGAAGCAAGGGGAAACATGCTCCAGGTCAGAGATTGTGACGCCTGGGTAGTAGCGGCAGTAGTGGTGAATCCACTCGCTCCAGGTTGAGCTGTTAAACACCCACCTGGGTAGTAGCCGCAGTAGTGGTTATTCCACTGGCTCTGGGTTGAGCGGGTAGTAGCAAGGGGGGTTGTAGCTCAAACCTACTTGCTCCGCAATGGGTGTTTCTGTCCAATGGTTAGCTACCAGGACATGTCGGGTTGGCTATATAACCGACAGATGATATCATCAGCCATAGGATAAGGGATGGAACTGCCTATGCTTCAATGCATACTCTGAGTCTGTGCCTGTGCTAGTTAGGGTATCTAACCGATACATCTAGCATGAAGTCCATGAGGGTACCTTTGGTACTTTGAAGCACTATACTTCCGGTATTGAGACTGATCAACTTGATATCGATTGTTTGGTGTGTATAGGAACCAGATGGCACCTCGTGGACCCGGTCGGGGACGTGAAAGAGGTCGTACTAATACGCAGGAACTGGGAATCAACCCGAATAACCCGGTAAACCTTATGGCGGCGTTGGAGAATATGACTGCTGCTATGCAAGCCACTGCGGAGGCTCTTGGGCAACAGATAAACAATAATGACAATGGCGGAAGGGAAGCTCAGGGCCCGATGACACTGGCAACCTTCTTAAAGGTTAATCCACCTAAGTTTTTTATTGTTGAGAATGATGTGTTGTGTTTGTTATGTAGTTGGTTGATTTCTAGATTTTTGGTGAAACGGATTGAACCCGTGACTTTTAGTTCATTTGATTTAAATAGATAAGGAATGGTCCTAAATGAGGGATTTGGAAACGTTGATTTGAAATGCCAGTCATGCTAAGTTGTGGTAGAGTACTTGAGGAAGTAAGTGATAGAGCTCGTACTAGACGAGAGATCAGAATAAAGCAGCAGAAACTTGAGAAAGCAGTAATACAGGATAGCTACGAATAGGAGCTGTAAAATTTTACTATAATATCTTAAGCTTGAATACTAGAAGGGTTAAGTGGGTTACTGCAAGTAATGATCCCCAAATAGTTGGAATTGATTGCGGCTGCGAGCTTTAATGGTTCTAAAGCGGATGAGAAAATTATCATTGATGCATAATTGGATTTAGATGATGAGAGAGTGCAAGTTGTCGTGTTTGAGAGATGAGTACCATGATGTTTGGTCATAGTGACCTTGGAATTAGATTGAGATTTATAATGATTGGTTTTGAAAGACAAATGTGAAAACCACTAAATTGAAATGCTGATGCGGTACTAAGATTGGTTTGAGGAAACCCGTGACGGGTGGTAAACTCCAATTTTTGGAGAGGTACTGTTGAAAATTATTCCACAAAAATTTGAAAGAGCGTTGGTTATGGTATTGAGGATGACTTTTGATATGAGTAAGGTGTGGTGATGATCTTTGATTGATTATAGTGATGTGGGACGATGGCTATGATTAATGATGATGGTAATATTATTGATGACATGATTTGAGATTTAATAAGGTGTGAGTTGATCATATTTTGACGGGATATAACCTGGACTACGGACCTCTGTTTTCTGCCAAATCTGTTTAGAAATGAAATTGGATCCGGTATCTCCATGCCGTTCGAAGAACGGGTGAAAAATGATTTAAAATGAGAGAGTTATGACCGTCGGAAGATTGGGGGTTGAATCTGTGAATTCTGCAGTTTTTAACTTAGAAAATTTTTAGCAGAACGACCCTATGCGCGTAGGCGCACTTGGCGCGTGCGCGCCGTTCTTCTAGAAAGCACCATCCACGCGTGCGCGTAGTGTGCGCGGGCGCGTCGATGCGCTGCACCATATGCCCAGCTATTTTCCAGAGAGTTGTGCCAGAGTTGTGCCAGTTTTGTGCCTGGGCGCAAGAGCACCCACGCGTACGCGTGGTTGACGCTTGCGCGTCGATGAGTTATTGGCCATCCACACGTGCGCGTACGCGTGGCCCTGTTTTCATGCCAAAGATGGTTTTTGAGTTTTTAAAGCCAAATCTCATACTTATAAGCCTCCATCCCACTTGCTCCAGGAGAGAGATTGAGACCCTGGGTAGTAGCAAGGGTTGTGGTTCGTCCCACTTGCTCCAGGTCAGAGATTGTGACGCCTGGGTAGTAGCGGCAGTAGTGGTGAATCCACTTGCTCCAGGTTGAGCTGTTAAACACCCGCCTGGGTAGTAGCCGCAGTAGTGGTTATTCCACTGGCTCTGGGTTGAGCGGGTAGTAGCAATGGGGTTGTAGCTCAAACCTACTTGCTCCGCGATGGGGGTTTCTTTCCATGGTTAGCTAAGATTAGGACATACTGTTGTCAACTATTTTCATACTGTACCCTAGCCGGCCTAAACTTCGCGAGTCGCGACTAGTGGCTATTTACTTATATTATATATTATATATATATATATCTATCTGTTATCTATCTCTTAATCTCCTCTACGCCTTGTCCGTATATCGTTTTCGGCTTCACGGTTTATCTTTTGTTGTCGAAACGTGAGAGATACGTCTTCGCGATTTTATTTCTACTCTTTTCAGGCTTCTCGATTAATACTCCTTTCGAAATTACCTATATTTATTTATTAAAAATCCTCCTGAGAGTCGTACCACCGTAATATCATTGACTTATGACTCGAGCATAAGGATTTGAATATTAGGGTGTTACAGAGAAACTAAATTCAAGAGAGAGCGTGAGAGAGAGAGAGAGAGAGAGAGAGAGAGAGAGAATCAAGGAAAGATTTGATTTTTAAAATATTGATTTGAAATTTGTGAGATAAATCTCAAAGTGATCCCTGAAGTTGCACTCGAGTCTCATAGTAGTCCCTGGATTTAAAAGTTATCCATATTCGTTCTTGAAATTGCACTCCGGGACTCAGATTTGTCCTTCCGGCACATTCCGTCCACCTGGCACCACCGGAAAACTGATCTTGACTCCGCCGTGACACGCTGGCCAGGTAACGGCTAGCTGACGTGGATTAATAAACTTTTATGGTGCAATTTGGTTCCTAAATCAAAATTAAAAATTTTAATCTCCAAATTTAATCATCATTCTCTTCTCTACAGTAATCCCTCTTTTCTCTACAGGCATAAATTTTCATATCCCAAAATTCTTATCCTAAAATGGAAAGAACACGCCAACATACAACTGATTTGTATTTACAGATTTACTTCTAATGCTTTTGCATGTGAGAGTTGTGACTTGTGAAGGTGTTGGCTAAAAATAAATAAGCTGTGAGCCTTGAGGTAATGACTAGCTTGATAGGAGTCATCGAAGAAAGTTAATAGATATTGATAGAAGTAAGGACCTCGATAGACTAAGATTTATCGAAAAGGAGTGAACAAGGAAGTTGACAAGTGAAGCTGGTAGCAATTGCAGGCAGCACTTAAAGAGCAGAAACGGTTATTCAAGAATTGATGTATGTGGAAGTTATATTTTAATTTGATTAGTTGAAAGTTTTTATAAATAGCAAAAAACTCGAAAGAATAGGGATTTAGAACTTTATTCAGAAAAACACTCAAATATAATCATATTCTCAACAACTTTCTAAATCTGTATTCGAGTCCTTTTTCTATAAAATTCCTTACATGTCATTATCTAAACCTTTAAATTTTATGTAACTTTTACTTTTTTTTTGCTAATTTATTTTTCAAGTAAATTTACCATTTCTGTTTTCTTTTAGATTTAGTAGTTTTCATTTCGAATTCAAAATCATTCGATCTCATCGAAAGCAATTTATTGCTTTCTTGAAATTAAACGTTGCCTTCATTTTATTTCAATAATTTTATTATAAAAGTCTATTTGCTTTGTTCCTTTCAAATTTTTTTTATTGTTTTATTCAAACTGAAAGACACTTTGATGGACTATTTCGTAAATCGATACTCACAAAGAGGAGTAGGTTTGGTTCTCAAATTATTAGATATCGAACAACTTTTAATTTGCTAAAAATTAATAAAATAAATTGGCACACCTGCTGGAACAATTTAAAATTAAAGTGTGTCAAATGATTATATGTTGCTATAGTGTAATTAATTAAGAAGTGGAAAAATTATGCGTATGACAGACAAAATTTCGAATATTAATAATGGTTCATCTGCAAATAATAGTATGCTTGCAGTTGCACAATTAGGATAAATAATGCTCAACCACTGCAACAACATTTTGAGTAGGGTCCATCTAGTGTACAGATGGATATATACAGATTTTTGTCTTTTTGTGGCTGAAAAGCGTGTCACTAAAAGTGTTGCTTAAAGAGGAAGTGTTACCCTTAATCGTTAACTTGGCTCTGATACCAATTTTTAAAAGCCATTTTTTTTCTTTTAATTTCTTTTTCGAAATTTCTATTAACTCTTTCATATAAATTCATAAAAGTATTGACTATTTCTACTATTACTAGTTTTTATAATTCTGATTTCATTTATAATCTTTCAGTCTTGTTTTAGTTTATAATATTCTTTTTTGCATGGATTATTGTATATAAAATCTTTTATCTGTTTGTCTTTTTCTTTAATATAATTTCTCAAATCCTCAAAAACTTCTTTTATTTCTACACTTTCTGTTGTTTCTAAATATCTTTTTAATTTTTCGACTTCGTTCTCCATTTTTTCTTTTAACAATTTTAATTTTTTTAAGTCATAATATGGTTTTTCAGGCATTTATAAATTTTTTAAGTTTAACTCCAACTTGTTTATATTTATTCTTATTTCTATCCTTTTTATTATAAGATCATTAATTTCGAACTGAAGATTATTTAATTCCCTTTTATACTCCTTTATTTTACTTTTTAATTTTTTCGCCCTTTTTCTTTTTATTTTGTTTTCTGGTCTTTCAATCTTTGTATGCTTTATTATTTATCTTAGAATTTCTACAAATTCTATCATCGATTCATCACTATTTTCTAGAGATTCTATTAATTTTTCTAGCTCTTCAACTTCTCTTTTCAACTTGTCATAGATTATTTTTAGAGCTTTAAATGCTCTTTGATTTATTTCAGAAAACTGTAAATAATTTTGTATAGTACTAACATGAATCCATCCAATTTTAGATCTTTTTTATTGATCCTTAATTTTCTCAATCTGTTTACTCAATTCTTCATCATTTATCAAAGCTATTTCAAGTTCTCCATTGGCGGATTTTATCTTTATAGGGGCTTTAAGCTGAATTTTTCCATAGTATATTATATTTTTTCTATTAAAAACTTCTTTTAAAATATTTTGTTTATTAAAATTTTCATTTGATTTGAGATTTAATTCTGTTTTTAGAACAGCCTGTTTTTCATTATCTAATAAAGCAGTTAATCTATAATAATCAGATTCTTCTGTTAATTCAAAACTTTCTAAATAATTCATAAATGAAAGACTAGGATGAAGATGTACCTTTCTGGAGAAAAACTTCCTTTATTTAGTATATTTTACATAAGGTGTTTTTATCTCCAGAGGGGAGATTGTAGATACTAACTCCAGAGGGGAGTTTAGAATTATTTTCCCTAAGGGAATTCTTCCTCAGACTATAGAATCGCCTTGGCAGCTTCCTCCTTGCTCTCCTAGCATATGAGTACTCTTAGCCTCCTACTTTCTATTGTCTGATGCTTCTACAATTGTCTAAGCAACCTATTTATAATAGTTGGGTTTGATGGATAATTCCCATCCTTACCCTTCTTATGACGTCATTGCTTACGTCATTGTTTGTTCTTTTGCACCAGCTACATTGTTGGTGCTCTATGACCTAAGTGCTTACGTCACTATGCAATAATGTTGAGAGACGCTTCAGATGCACTGTCTTCCTCTTTTATCATGTGACCCTCAGATGCATTGTCTCCTTCCTTCATCATGTGAGTTGATTCTGTTTCATTATTGCTTTCTTCAGATATCTCTGAGGCACATAGCTAGCACTTGTGGTCTTCTCTGTCTTTTATTAAATAGCAGAGATTCCTCTTTATCCCTTCAGGGAGCTTTTCTAAAAGTCCAGATAAGTTGTAGAATGCTGATTCAAATTCCACCAAGAGTCTCATCTCTCTTTCTTCAATTTCATTTCTTTTACTGGACACAAGCAGAGTATTTCTACTTTTATAATTAATCCTTGTGTGAGATTCCTTCGTTATTTTTTGAGTTATCGTATGAAACCTGTTAGGTAACTTGAATCTGTCCTTAATGTAAATTCTCTGGGTAGTAAATCAATTTTCCATTTCTTAAGAGATTTAATTGCTGCTAGAGTTTTCTTTTCATGAGTGGTATATCTCTGTTCTGTTGGAGTAAAAGTCCCTGAAATATACCTGCAAAGTAATTCCTTTGGGGAATCTTTAGAATCTAGTGATTCTTTTTCTTGTTCCAAACTTTTTATAGCTTTCTTAGCTTTTAGACATCCTGACCAAGTTATGTCTGAAGCATCTGTTTCTACTATTAAGTAGTCATTTTCTTCTGGAATATAAAGTTTTGGAAGTTTTTCACATAATTCTTTAATCCTTTGAATTTGCATACTATCTTTTTTATCCCATTTCCATTCTTTTTTAGTACTTATTTTTGGAAATAAGCTTTTCATGTATTCTGTTATATTCTTTAAAAATCTTTGATCAGAAATATAATTTATACACCTTAAAAATCTTTGTAATTGTTTTCTATCTTCTATTTTATTAGGAAATAAATTTACCTTTTCTAGGACATTTGGCTGAAGTTTTAGCTTTCCTTGAGTAGATAGAATTAATCCAAGAAACTCTATTTCTTGTTTTGCTATTCTTGCTTTCTTTTTGCTAAGAACTATTCTTCTCTATCTCTTGCGGAATAAGGAATTTTATTTGGAACATTTATCTCTTTTGTAGGATCTTTTAATTTAATACTTACTAATTCGTTATTTGTATTTTTAATATCTAAAGGATTTTCAGCACATATTTCATCCAAAAGTTCTTCTATCTTTATTTTAAGATTATTTTTTGGGATATTTATCTGAAAGTATAAATTTAAATAACATGTCTCTAATATAGAAAATATTTTAAATTTTAAGATCTTATCTATAGTAGTAGTCGGTATTTTTATACGTTTTGATTTTTAATTTATTGATGAATCGTGTGGAGCTTTTAAAACTATATATGTTAATTCTTGAATGAATGGATGATATAGCTTTAAAAAATTATTTCCTATGATAAAATCCATTCCAGAATCTAACATATATATAGATGGAACAATGAACCTATAATTTTGAATAAAAATTTCAACCATCTCTGCTTTTTGGTCAATTTTATGTATTGATTTGTCAGCTATTCTAACTCTTAATGGTTTCTTTAATTTTTTCCAATCAAGTTTTATATTTGAACTAGCAAACCATTGTGTTGCTCCAGAATCTATGAAAGCATTTATAAACTTTTTTGTTATTTTTATAGTAATAAATGTAGCATTATTACTCAGTTTCTGAGTCTGTTTCCGAGACATATTCAAAAATATAGTCTAAGTTATCATCAGATTCTTCTAAAGGTTCCATGAAACAAGACTTAGCAATTTCTATTTGTTTAGTAAGATCCTTTTTATCCTTCTTTTTCGGACATTCATTTGCATAGTGTCCTTCTTCTTGGCAATACCAACATTTACAATTTTCTTTTTTATTTGGACAATAGTTATTTCTTTGTCTTTTGTTTTTATTATTATTTTCCTTTCTAAAATATCTCTTTTTTCTCCAGTTTGGATAGTATTTTCTTTTTTGCGTGCCTTTATCTTGTAGGTAGATTTGGTTTGTAGGCTTTAGTACCGTACCCCTTCCCTTAGAGACCGTGTGTTGATTTTCCTTTTCTTTTGTAGGTTTCTTGTCACCCCTTTTTTAAGAAAAGAAATGGCTTCCGTAGATGCTCTCTCCCAGTGGGTCGATGTTACGGTCTTAGGGGAGGAGCCCTCAGTTGATACTGAATTTATCACCCACCTACGTACTCACTATAGAATTTGTACTTCTGAAGAAGATGAGCCGAAGTATGAGTTGATAGTCCCGGGTCCAGAAGACCGGGTTTGTTTCGGGAGGACTGACGAGACGGCCCCTCATTTCTTTTTTATGTATGAGAGTATGGTCACTCGTTTGGGCGTTTTCCTCCCTTTTTCAGAGTTTGAGATGTCTGTATTGCGTCATTGCCGAGTGGCTCCCACCCAGCTTCACCCCAACTCTTGGGGTTTTCTGAAAATTTATCAATTTATCAGCCAGGCTTTAGAGTTTCTGACTTCTCTGAGGATTTTCTTTTACCTTTTCCATATGACCAAGCCCTTCAGTGGGCTAAATAATAAGCAACAGTGGGTGTCTCTCCGAGCCATACAAGGTCGGAGGCTTTTTACCCTTTTTGACGAGTCCTTTCATGACTTCAAGAACTACTTTTTCAAAGTGCAAGCTGTAGAGGGTCACCACCCCTTTTTCCTGGATGAGCATTCTTCTCCCCGATTTCCTTTATATTGGCTGGAGGCCTCCCCCTGCGAGAAGTATGGTCTAGATGACCTAAATGAGGTAGAGGCAGCCATTGTGGGGTTCCTCCGAGAAGTGTGGGGGAGGGCCCCATATTTGGATACTAAAAAATTTCTCCAGGGGTCGCCGGCCTTTGTCCAGTCGCAATTAGGTAGCTTTTTGCGTTTCTTGCTTATTTCCGACTTGCAATTTCTTTTACCGACTTTGTCTGATTTTAGCTACCAATTTGTTTTTGCAGAGATGGCAAAGAAAAACGATCAAGAGTCTTACCAGAGGGTTCAGGAAGCCAAGGCAAAGTCTCGAGCCAGGTCTAGAGGTGTTAGGACGGTTGTCTCTCCTCCTCTTCCTCCTCGGAACGTTGGGACTCCCTCTCAACCTATTGTAATTTCTTCCTCTGCTCCCTCTCTGCCACCCCCTCCCGTCCGACCTACTCCCGAACCAGAGCCAAAGAAGCGCAAGACCTTAGAGTCTGGCGCTTCTGGTGAGGCGGTTCTACCATTCTTCCTCTTTGACTCCGACTCCTGGCGTTCCCCCTGACTCGGCTGGTGGTGATCCTCTTAAAAAGTGATTTTGGCTATTGGGGCCCGGCCTGTGGGCCCCTCTTTTTAAACTCTTTATATTTATTTGTTTGGTGTTTTGAACAATTTTCTGGCCTTTTAAGGCCGTAAACAAAACAATTTATGATGCCCTTTTTTAATAAGGGTTTAATTTTAGCGTTAAATAAATGCCCTTTTTTGGATAAGGGTTTTGAGTTACCTTATGCGCGCATGCTTTTTCTGTTCGTGGTTCTTTTGACTCTTTGATCTTTTCTAGAAAAACCTTTTCTTTTGGGCTTGCCTGCTTTTCTGGATCTCCTTGATCTTCAAGGCAGCCTTACAATTTCTCTTAGTTTTTCCTATCTCTTTTGTTATTCCTAGTACTCAATCTCGTTTTATTGAGCTTTTCGTGACTTAGGCTACTTTTGCGATTCATTTTAATTTTACTCGGTTTCGCATTCTGACTTATGAGTCGGACCACTCCCGAGTTTATCATGATCGACCTCTATAGCCTCTTTACGCCGATTTGTACCTCGTCGTTTTATCCTGATGACCATCTAGGTCGGTTCATGGGATTTTCACGTTTTGTCGAGCTTAAATCGGCGCGTTTCGTAGAAGGAGAAAAAAAGGGAACTTAAAAGAGATATTTTTAAAATAAAAGAGATCTTTATTAGTTGAGGAGGTACCTTATTGCTACTAAGGGCTTTTGATAATTTATTTCCCTTAGCCCCTACTATGATGCCTCGTTAAAAACCCTTCTCCAGAAAAAACCCTTTGATTCTGGGAAAAAATCATGAAGCTGGGAAAAGAGTACATCAGGGAGTAGAGTTCGCTTTTAACTGTAGTACCTTTTCATATTACAAGCATGCCATGACCTTGGTAACTCGGCGCCGCCTAAGTCGGTCACCTTATAATAGCCCTTTCCTAAGACCTCCTTGACCTTGTATGGTCCTTTCCAATTAGCAGCGAGCTTTCCCTCCCCCGATTTGTTGACTCCAATGTCGTTTCTGATCAAGACTAAGTCGTCAGGGGTGAAACTCCTTCGAATGACTTTTTTGTTGTACCTTGTAGTCATCCTTTGTTTCAACGCTGCTTCTCTTATCTGAGCTTCTTCTCGGACTTCAGGGAGCAAGTCGAGCTCTTCTTTGTGCCCCTGTATATTCTTGATCTCGTCATGGAAAATTACTCTTGGGCTTTGCTCGTTGACTTCTATTGGGATCATGGCTTCTACGCCATAGACTAGTCGGAAGGGTGTTTCTCCAGTGGCGGATTGGGGGGTTGTTCTGTAAGCCCATAGTACTTGTTGGAGCTCTTCAGCCCAAGCTCATTTCGCATCTTGTAACCTTTTCTTCAGCCCTGCCAGTATGACTTTGTTGGCTGCCTCGGCTTGCCCATTGGCTTGTGGGTGTTCCACTGAGGTGAACTGGTGTTTGATGTTCATACTGGCTACTAGGCTTCTAAAGGTGAGTCGGTGAACTGGGTTCCGTTATCTGTGGTAATGGAATAAGATATCCCATACCTTGTGATTATATTTTTATAGAGGAACCTCCGACTTCTTTGTGCAGTGATGGTGGCCAGTGGTTCTGCTTCTATCCACTTTGTGAAATAATCTATTCCCACTATTAGGTATTTAACTTGTCCTGACGCTTGGGGAAAATGACCTAACAAGTCTATTCCCCATTTTGCAAAGGGCCATGGAGAAGTGATACTAATGAGCTCTTCTGGGGGAGCCACGTGGAAATTTGCATGCATCTGACATGGCTGGCACTTTTTCACAAATTCTGTGGCATCTTTCTGTAAGGTTGGCCAGTAGAATCCAGCTCGGATTACTTTCCTGGCCAACGACCGGGCTCCGAGATGGTTCCCGCAGATTCTGCTATGTACCTCCTCCAACACCTCGGTGGTTCTTGAGGTCGGTACACACTTTAACAATGGTGTTGATATCCTCCTTCTATAGAGAACATTTTTCACCAAGGTATAGTGTTGTGCTTCCCTTCGGATTTTCTGGGCTTCTTTTTCCTCCTTAGGGAGGATGTCGAATTTTAGGTATTCGACTAAGGGGTTCATCTATCCGAGGTTTAATCCGACCACTTCAAAGACTTCTAGTGTGTCTTCCGTTTTTACCACTGAGGGTTCCTGGAGAGTCTCTTGAATCAGGCTTCTGTTATTTCCTCCCGGCTTGGTACTTGCTAGCTTGGATAGGGCGTCTGCTCTGCTGTTTAGATCCCGAGTTATGTGTTTCACCTCGGTTTCTGCAAAGCGCCCCAGGAGCTCCGAAGCTTTTTCCAGGTACCTTTTCATATTTGGGTCCTTTGCCTGATATTCCCCACTTATTTGGGAGGTCACCACTTGGGAGTCGCTGTATACCATCACCTTCATAGCACCGACCTCTTCAGCCAGCTTCAATCCTGCGATCAAGGCTTCGTATTCTGCCTGATTATTTGAAGCTGGGAATTCAAACTTGAGGGAAACCTCTATCTGGGTTCCCCTTTCATCTACCAATATTATGCCTGCGCCGCTTCCTGTTTTATTGGAGGATCCATCCACATAGAGTTCCCAGGTAGTCGGTTTGTCCTCTTGGTCCCCTGCATATTCTGCAATGAAGTCGGCGAGGCACTGGGCTTTAATCGCCGTTCGAGTCTCGTACTTCAAGTCGAACTCGGAGAGTTCTATTGCCCATTGGACCATTCTTCCTGCAACATCCGTCTTTTGGAGGATTTGCTTCATGGGTTGGTTTGTGCGGACTCTTATTGTGTGGGCTTGAAAGTAAGGCCGTAGCCTTCGAGAGGCTATTACTAAGGAGTAGGCAAACTTTTCTAATTTGTGATACCTTAGCTCAGGGCCCTGTAGGACTTTACTGATGAAGTAGATAGGGTGTTGACTGACCTCGTCTTCTCTTATCAAGGCTGCTGAGACGGCCTTGTCTGCCACGGATAGGTATAGGACGAGGTCTTTTCCGGCTATAGGTCGGGTCAAGATAGGAGGTTGGCTTAAGAATTTTTTGAACTCCTGGAACGCCTCCTCGCATTCGGGAGTCCACTCAAACTGGTGCCCCTTTTTCAGTAGGGAGAACAGTGGAAGGGATCTTAATGCTGATCCTGCCAAAAATCTGGAGAGAGCTGCTAGTCGGCCGTTCAGCTGTTGGACCTCCCTCAGACAAGTCGGGCTTTTCATCTCTAGGATAGCTCTACACTTGTCGGGATTGGCTTCGATCCCTCTTTGTGTTAGCATGAATCCTAGAAATTTTCCTGCCTCCACTGCGAAGGCGCACTTTGCAGGATTTAGTCTCATCCCGTGCAACCTTATGGTGTCAAAGACTTGCGAGAGGTCGGATAGGAGGTCGACCTTCTCCTTGGTTTTTACTAACATATCGTCGACATATGCTTCCATTAAGCTCCCTAAGTGGGGGGCAAACACCTTATTCATCAGCCTCTGATATGTGGCCCCTGCATTTTTCAACCCAAATGGCATGACCACGTAGCAATAGTTGGCTCTGGGCGTGATGAATGATGTTTTTTCCTGGTCTGGCTCATACATCGGGATCTGGTTATATCCTGAGTAGGCGTCCATGAATGACAGGTATTGATACCCCGAGCTAGAGTCTACTAGGGCGTCAATACTTGGTAGCGGATAAGGGTCTTTGGGACATGCCTTATTTAAGTCGGTGTAATCGACGCACATTCTCCATTTACCATTTTGTTTTTTGACTAGCACTATATTGGCTAGCCATGTTGGATATTTGACTTCTCTGATGAAACTGGCTTCTAGGAGCGCCTGCACTTGCTCTTCTACTATTAGGGCTCGCTCGGGGCCGAGCTTGCGTCTTCTTTGTTGCACAGGTCGGGACCCTGAGTAGATCGAGAGCTTGTGAGACATGAGCTTGGGATCTATCCCAGGCATGTCGGAGGCCTTCCAGGCGAAGAGATCTGAGTTATCTCTTAGGAGTTTAGTCAACCCTTGTCTTAGGGTTTCCCCTAGGTTGGCTCCTATATGAGTGTTTTTTCCTTCCTCTTCGCCGACCTGAATCTCCTCAGTTTTTCCCCCGGGCTGTGGTCGCAGTTCTTCTTTAACCCTTGCTCCCCCGAGTTCTATTGTGTGAACTTCTTTGCCTTTTCCTCTCAGGTTTAGGCTTTCATTGTAGCACTTCCTTGCCAGCTTCTGATCTCCCCTCACCGTTGCTATCCCCGATGAGGTCGGGAACTTCATGCAGAGGTGGGGTGTCGATACCACTGCTTCGAGTCGATTAAGGGTAGCTCTGCCGATTAAAGCATTATAGGCCGATCCCACGTCGATGACTATGAAGTCTATACTCAAAGTCTTTGATTTTTCCCCTTTTCCAAAGGTGGTGTGGAGGGGCAAAAATCCTAGCGGCTTTATTGGCGTGTCACCTAATCCGTACAAGGTGTCGGGGTAGGCTCTTAACTCTTTCTTGTCTAAACCTAGTTTGTCGAAAGCGGGCTTAAAGAGGATGTCCGCCGAGCTTCCTTGGTCTACTAGTGTTCTGTGTAGATGGGCATTTGCCAGGATCATGGTGATTACCACTGGGTCGTCGTGCCCAGGGATTATTCCTCGCCCATCTTCCTTTGTGAATGAAAAGGTTGGGAGGTCGGAGGACCCCTCTTCAACCTGGTAAACTCTCTTGAGATGTCTCTTACGAGAGGATTTCGTGAGTCCCCCTCCCGTAAACCCTCCTGAGATCATATGGATATGTCTCTCCGGAGTTTGTGGTGGTGGGTCTCTTTTGTCCATATCGTCTCGCTTTCTTTTTCCATGACTGTCCGACCTTTCTATGAGATATCTGTCAAGCCGACCTTCTCTGGCCAGCTTTTCTATCACATTTTTAAGGTCGTAACAGTCGTTTGTAGAGTGCCCATATATCTTATGGTACTCACAGTAATCTTAGGAACATATTTTGATGGTATTTTTGTATATTTTGAATCTTTATTTGTAAACCCTTTTTTAAAAGCATAATTATCAAAACCTGTTTCCCATTTAAATTGAGATTGATTATCCTTAGATGTTCCAGCTTCATTTTTTACTTGTATTGGAATTGCTGGTTCTTCGTTACCTGAATAATCTAGAATGTGTTCTTCATTTTCTATATTTTCAGAATTTACTAATTCTTCTTCTATTTGAAAACCATGTTCCATAATATTATTTTCTTGAGCCATCTTTAATTGTTTAAAAAGCATTGTAACTTCTTCTAATTTTTCTTCAATATTCATAATTTTAGTGGTGGTTTTACTTTTAAATCTGTTATGTTGATTTGGGATCGGTAGTTCCATCGTAGAGGTCCATATCGGGGCTTCTAAAGTTCTTCGGAACTTTTGCTCTCATTATGTCCTCGCTAAACGGATCTTTCTCTCCTAAGGGAGAATGTTCTCTATCGTCGTGGGAATTCCGTCCTTTGAGGGAGGATTCTAACTTTAAGAGTTTTCTTTCTAACTCTTTTCGTCGCTCCATCTCCTCTTTTAGGTTCTTTTCAGCTTCCCTTTGTCGTTCTCGCTCCTGTTCTAGCTGCTCGAGTCGGCTATGGATTAATCCCATAAGCTCCCTTTTTCCTTATTTCTTTGAAATTTTATGGATATTAATATTTCTTCAAGCATATCTACTATAGAATTTTATTGTGGGTTAAAAGTATGATAAAGATATGGGGAATTATTTCCATGGTAGCATTTTTTAGAAGTTTCGTGTGAAAAATAAGTTTTTTCAGGTTTTTGAAGTCCTTCAATAAAACTGTTACGGTGGGTAACCGGAGATTAATGGGCCGGATGGCGTTGGTTGGCCCAAACGTATGAAGGAGGTGGCTTTCGAGTGGATCTGTTACTTGGTGTTCCTCCGTCCGACTTGTACGTGTGAAAGAATGGGGGGTGGTACCTGCAAAGACACTTTGATGCCTAAGTTAGCAAGAGTGTGAGCAGGTTAGAGAGTATTGGAACTTAGAGATACCTGAAGGGTGTCAGTGTATTTATAGTGGTGATCCAATAACCACCGCTGAAGTAGTGCCACCTTTTTAGGTGGATAACCGTCCCCATATCTTAGGGAGGTTAAGATATGGCTCTATGAAGTGGTTAGAGAGCTTCTAGGGGCAGTTACTCATTCGAATGAGTGTTATCTGCCAGCTAACCCTTGTGTCCGACTTCTTCGGAGCAAGTCGTGTTTAGTACCGACTTCTGGGATGAAGGCTGATGCTGGATGGAGGGCCAACCTTCTGGGTTGGGCGCCTTTGCTTGGACCCTGAGCCCTATTTATTGGGCCAGGGTATGAACAAAAACTTATAGTAAAATAAAGATTTTGAGAAAAATCGTTTTGTATTGATTTTAAAAATTCGGTGTCATTACAATTAATATTGATTAAAATCATTAATTTTTGATCTATTAATTTTGATAATTTAATTATTTCTTCTCTTAAATCTTCTAATTTACTTTTTTCTATTAGGTGACGCTTTTTTTTATAAAGAGTTACGGTTTTAAGTAAAAAGTGTGGCTTTAGAATGTATAGTTTATATTTTGTCAGGTAGCATATCTTTAAACTTTAATCTATACCTTATATTTTACCTTTTGAGTATTTTTGACATTATTAGGCAGGTTCAACACTGGATAATTTTGGTAAATCAAAAACTAATTTAATTTACTGTACACATTTGAATTTTATTAAAAAATTTATTATTGATCAATAAATTATTATATATATGGAATTCGAATTTTCAATACAAAGGTGCTAACTGCTTAAAAAAGCCTCTTTAACTCATTAACCCAGCCAGCTTTATAAGCGTTCAATTCAGCTAACGAAACCCCTCTAACACGCTTGCTTTCCTGTGTGGCTTCGGAAACAAACCACACAACGCACAAACCTTCCTTCCTTGTGTTCTTTCTCAGTTCTCACCAATACCCTCTGAATTTTGATTTCCCAAACCCCAAGATAACAATCAAAACCTTTCTCTTCAATTCCAATATCATTCAATCAAATCACCTTCAGTCCTTCATCTCCCACAGCAACAGAAATAACCTTTGAAATTCCCGAATTGCCCTCAAATGTCCGATACCCAACAAACCCTAATGCCCCTTCACTCCCCCGACCCCGACGATAACGACGAATCCCCTCCTAACCAACCCCAACCCGCATCCCCTGACCCAACCCGAACCGGAACCGGAACCGCCATCGCCACCGCCCCTTCCCTCCTCCACCTCTCCTTCAACCAGGACTCTGGCTGCTTCGCCGCCGGCACCGACCGCGGCTTCCGCATCTACAACTGCGATCCTTTCCGCGAGATATTCCGCCGCGACTTCGGCCCAGGCGGCGGCACCTCTCTCGTTCACATGCTCTTCCGGTGCAACATCCTCGCCTTCGTCGGCGGCGGACCCGACCCTCGCCACCCTCCGAACAAGGTCATGATCTGGGACGACCACCAGTCGCGGTGCATTGGCGAGCTCTCATTCCGCTCCGAGGTCAAAGGCGTTCGCCTCCGAAGAGACCGAATCGTTGTGGTTCTCGCGCACAAGATTTTCGTGTACAATTTTGCCGACCTGAAGGTTCTTCACCAGATTGAGACAATTGCGAACCCTAAGGGTTTGTGCGAGGTTTCGCACTTGTCCGGGACGATGGTTCTTGCATGCCCTGGGTTGCAGAAGGGGCAGGTTAGAGTTGAGCATTACGCCTCAAAGAGGACAAAATTCATCATGGCTCATGATTCGAGGATCGCGTGCTTCTCGCTCACGCAGGATGGGAGGTTGCTCGCTACTGCGAGCAGTAAAGGAACCTTGGTGAGGGTTTTCAATACGTTAGATGGGTCCTTGTTGCAAGAGGTGAGAAACAGAGGAGTTGGTTTCTTGTTTTGGAATGTTGATTGGTAACTTCTATGAATTGTGATTGGATCAGATTGGTTTTCTTGGTATGCAATTGATTATGATCAGAATTTGATTTTACTCAAGTTGGTGAAGTCGTTAGCTCACTGGTCAGCTGAATTCGAATCCCACCTTTTATGCATGCAGTAATCCATTTGCCAGTGTCAAACCCGCAAATGGAGCTCAGACCTGCGATAGATTAGTCTTTAGTCTATCGGGTGGGGTTGGAAACCAAACGGAAAAAAAATGATTTTACTCGAGTTTCTGAGAGTGAATCTTTTGATTCCAAGTGAAAATTTGAATGTGTTAAATGCTACCAACACCGGGTTGGTCAAGTGGTAAACAAGCCTTATCCATTTTTAGTGGTCTTGAGCTTAAGTTGTATTAATCCGATTTTTGTTAAGGCTAAGAGGATTCAGATAGCAAAGGCAAAGACCAAGTAGAAAAATTGTGCTAATGCTTAATTGTTGATTTTATTGTTGACGATATGAATTTAGCAGAGGTTGTATCATAGAGAGATTAGAGTAGAATCCTGCCTCATGTAAGGAAATATCGATTGAATGGCATGTCTAAGGATGTAGCTTATCATAGTTTGCTTGAGTGTGGTTTGATTTATAGTTGGCTTTAACTAATAGGAAAATGATATTTTGTTGTTGCCTTTCTAGTGTTTCTTTGCCTGTTCAAATGAATTTAATTGACGTTGTTCATGTGGAATGTGATTGTTCTGCTATATGGATATTTTTAAGAATTGATTTATCTGTTCGGTTGCTAGGATTACAATGTTAGAGTTGGTTTGTCAACCTAATGATATGCATTTGGTGTTTAATGTCTTACAGTTTGGATTTTGAAATGCTAGTTAACGCTTAATATGTTTTGAAAGTTTGATTGTAAATTAGTGGGATGGTGATTCCAGGTACGGAGAGGTGCAGACCGTGCGGAAATATACAGCCTTGCCTTCTCTCCTACTGCACAGTGGCTAGCTGTTTCGAGTGATAAGGGGACCGTTCATGTCTTCAACTTAAAGGTTGATTCTGGACTTTTGGGGCTTGACAGATCGAATAGTTCATCTGAGTCAAATCCTAGTTCCCCAACAGCAGTTTCATCTCTTAAATTTATGAAAGGTTTGTGTATTTTTCTACCATGAGCTATGTCAGCATCATATATGAAATTAGATGCCTTTTTCAGAACACGTAAGAATTAAAGCAACATTTATTGATGAAAAATATTTTACAGGTGTTTTACCCAAGTACTTTAGCTCAGAGTGGTCTGTGGCTCAGTTTCGCCTGCAGGAAGGTTTGCAGCATATTGTTGCCTTTGGCCATCAAAAGAATACAATTGTTATACTTGGCATGGATGGCAGGTACTTTCAGTAATCAATCATATCTTTGCCCTTGTCAGTTTGCCATTGCAAATCCTTTTTCTTGTAGGTGTTTGTAAGAAATCGATATCAGTAATACCAATAAAAGGGTGAAGTGCAGAAGAATACCTCTATAGGATTTAGCCTATACCAGTTGGGATGCAAACCTCCTCCGTTGAAATTGTATTATTTTCCACTGAAACCTAAACTGGTCTGTTGAGAATTTGAGAGACTTAGTACTTCCGTACAGAATGCTATTTCCAAGTTTTTTGGGATACCCCACTTGGTTCTCTTCCTCCATTTTAAATACCTACTCTCCTCACCTATAAAGAATTACACTCACTATGCCAACATGGCAGAGTTAGTTACAAGAG
>NC_029793.2:38021149-38022467 GCF_000816755.2 Arachis ipaensis | reverse complement strand
ACATTTTTCTTTAAGTTCCTTATTTTCCTAAAATAGGCCTCTGCTTGAAGAATGATTTGATTCCCCCCTCTGACAACATTACTAGCTCCAGGATCAGTCATTTTCACATTTGACTCCCTAACATTCATGTTACATTAAATCAGAGGTCTTTAGTAGTTTTCTCATTCATTCTTGTGCATTGCATGCTAACATTGCTCGATAAGACTGATGATTCTTGTTTGTTTGAGGGTTTGGGGTTCAAATGGTTCTTCAATATTGTCATTGGTTATATTTTGCTAATAATAATTTCTTTATCTGTTAATGGTTTATTATGAGTTATGACTGTTAAATATCACCTATTTAGAAAGTTATATCATGAAGCAATTAGACGAAATAAGGGTGTCTACTTTTTCAGATGATCAACCTACAAGAAATAGAATGTTCTTTTCCTATATGGCTATCCATCTCTGGGAGTTAAATATTGATGCAGATGATTATTGAATTTTTTTTTTGCAGCTTTTATCGATGCCAGTTTGATTCTGCAAATGGAGGAGAGATGACCCAACTTGAATATTACAATTTCCTCAAGACAGATGAGACATTCTAATAAAAATGCATCTTGTATATATCTTCAGTGGCCCTTGCTGTGAATACTCTTATTTTCTGTTTACCTCGTTACCCCCTCCCCTTTTTCTTTTATTTCTAAGCTGTGTAAGTACGAGTATATGCTAAGGTCCCAATGTCAATCGCCTTGCGTTGTATATATTACATTGTGAATCAAAATCAAGTTATGAACTCTCAGAATTCAGCAGGTCTCCGGATTCTTTATCAGCTTGAAAAAGTGGATATTCCTTTGATGTGGTAAATTGAATATTACTGTGCGAAATTTAACACAGCAAAAAGGAAGGGTAAAATGTTGGAAGTATGATTTGGCCTGGGCAATTTTTTCTTTTTTTAAAGACAAACCTGGAAGGAAAACAAGTTTATAGGATCATCTGGATTAGAAATTTAGTAAAGCCTTATATTTTAATGTGTTTTCATAAACATTTAATACATGTTCCAGTGATCTATATCGAACAATGGTTCCCATAAAGAAATATGAACATTTTTATTCTCCAATAAAGGATTAAATGCTTCATACATTATGCAAGAGATTGGGGGAATCTGGTGAACAATAGCGCCAAATCTTAAGCAGGCATAGAATAGAACTCAACAATAATCAATAATGGCAAGTGGAACCAAATTGTTTATTAGTTCGCAATGATGGGGTTTAGGTTTTCCCACCTAATCTTTCATTTTTTCTTGTATATATATAAAAAAAAAAAGCCGCCAAAGCCAA
>NC_029793.2:38000805-38021089 GCF_000816755.2 Arachis ipaensis | reverse complement strand
TGAATTGTCCTCAATTGAACAGCAAACTCCAATACCTCGTTCATGGTTACTCGAGCCCCGTCTAGTGCCTTTACAAGCTCGGTGTTTGTTAAGTAAGACTGACATATTTGATTCAAAATTCTATCATGTCTCTCTTCATATCTCACTACTCTTTCTTCAGCCGCTTCAAGAGCCTCCGTAATGAGTTTTAGCTTTTCTGCAGCCACTTGCTTCCTTTGCCATCTCTTGATGGTTGGAACACAAAACAAGAACGATGTAGAGAAGCCTATTATGGCGTACACTATGTTGTTATAGCCCATGTTCATGGCTTCCGCAAAACCATGGAGGATATATGAGCAAATATAATAATAATAATGTAGGCTCTCTTGTTATACCTTGCTTCACCTTGGGTTTACATCTTTACTTTAGCTTTAGTTTATTATCTATTCTTTTCACTTTGCTACCTTTTCCATATTTGCAAACCGAGTATCAAGGCCACCCTTATATCTAGCCAACTTTGAACAAACAATTAGCCTAAAGTTTAATTTAGGGTTAATTTTTAATAAAATTTTTTATGTTATTCCTAAACTACCCCTATTCCTATTTTAATAATAAAAGTTATAAAATTAAAAAAAAAAGAAAACGCATAATCACCGCCCCTGCTCCTCGCCGTCGTCGCCGCCGCTCCTGCTCCTCGTCGTTCAGTCCTCGCCGCTGGGCCTCGCCCTCCTCGTCAAGCCGTTTCTGCTCCTCCTCCTCGCCCTCGTCATCGCCGCCTCGCCCTCGTCGTCACCGCCGTGACCTCGTCGTCGCCGCCGCCTCCTCCAGAACTCTGATGATGATGACGATGATGATGATTTTCTGAGTTCTGGGTTCTGATGATGATGATGATTTTCTGAATTGAGTTCTTGTTTTTTTGAGTTTGAGTTCTGGGTTTGTTTTTCTGAGTTTGAGTTCTGGATCTGAGCTCTGGGTTTTGATGAGGATAACGATGATGATGTTGATTTTCTGAGTTTTGGTTGGTGTGATGCAGATGGTGATGGAGTGGCAGCGGGTGGGGGTGGTGTTGGTGTTGGTGTTGGTGGTGGTGCTGGTGGTGGTGTTGGTGCTGGTTGTGGCGGTGGTGGTGGTGTTGGTGGTGGTGGTGGTGGTGGAGGTAATTGTGTTAGTAGTGGTGAGGGTATTTTTGTCCAAAAAAATTAAAAGGACGATTTTAATACGAAAAAAAAACGTTAAGGATGATTCTAAATCGAAAATTAGATGAGGGACGGTTTCGATTTTCACGCTCAACTTTAGGGACCAAAACAGTACTTACCCCTTAATTTATTAGTAGAACCTAGAGCTTTCTTGAAATTTCCTTTAATTTTTCCATAAAATTGACAGGCAAATTCAAAGATTCATAGTTACCCAGTAGAAATAATAGAGTAACTAGACAAAAGGAAAAATATAATATATTACTTGTGTATAGTTGTATATTACTATAAGCATGGTTCTGAAAACCGGACCGAATTGGCCGGTCGAATCAGTCTAACTGAAAACTGGCCATAAAAGCGGTCCGATCTACTGCTAATAACCGTTGGAGAGAGAACCGTTTAGAAACCATTGAACCGGTAGGTTCTAAGAAAACGACGCTGTTTTGTGATTTACAAAAAAAAAAAAAACTAATCGTAAAACACCCCCTTTCCTTGAATTAAGAATCATTCGTGCACCCCCAATGAACCCTAGCCCTAGGTTCCTTGCCGCCGTAGTCCCCAGGTTCTTGATGCCTCCACTTCTTTCTCTTCCCCCTGTTCGGAACCCAGGTCGCTCGGCCTCGGCTCATCGTCCCGATCTTCCCTGGCTTTTCTGTTTGTGGCTTGGAGTAGCTCGTTGGGTCACTGCTTGTCTTCGCCTCACCTATCGCCGTCGCCTTGCCGGTTGCCATCCGTGTCCCCGTCGAAGGTTAGTGATGGCTCTGTTTAATTTTTCTTCTGGTTAATGAATACTGATGGCTCTGTTAGTCTGTTTACTTTTGCTTCGCATCCGCTCCTTCCTTTTAATTTTGCCATGGCTAGTGGTTACTAATGAGTGATGAGTAATGGCTTTGTTTAATTTTGCTTCTGGTTACTGATGGGTCTGTTTAATTTTGCTTTGCATCCGCTTCTTCCTTTTAATTTTGCTCTGGTTACTGATGAGTGATGGCTCTGTTTAATTTCAGAATGCTTGGTTCTTCTTGTTCTTTTTAATTTCTGGAATTTTTGTTCAAATTTTTGTGTAATATTTTGTAATGTTTTATAATGTTTGTGGCTATTTTGTCATTGCTGGTTGGAGGTTTAATGTGAGTATTGGTTAATGTTTTGTAATATTTGTTGCTGAATGCTGATTGTTAAGTTCAGATATGTTCTTGTTGCTGAATACTGTTTGTGCTGAATGCTGTTTGATGCTGAATGCTGCTGCTATTTTTAATTTCGTGAATGATTTATTAATTTCATTGTTCTTAACTTCTGTTCTTATTAAAAAATTTGTAATTGGTGATCTTTCGATTTATTATATGCTTCATGTTTTTAATTTCACTCTGCTTCTAGGCTTTGAAATCAATTTATGATAACTGTGATGCAATTATTTAGTTGGATAACTGATGTAATTATTGAATTCAAGAAATTGAGTTTTTCTGTTCTCATTATTAGTAAGACATGGATAGTTTAGAATTTTTTATTTCTTTCCCTTCTGAAGTTCGTTATTTCAGAAAGTGTTGGCTTCAACTTTCAAATGGGAATTAGGAGTTGGTGAAGATAATAACATCTTCTGGAACTGAGTCTGTTGTTTCACTGCCTAATAGAAAAGTAAAATATTATCTAAAATTAGTGAATTACGATAGTACACAGTGGTTTTGATCCATCTAGCTGGCCTCAGTGAGACAACTGAAAAATGTTCTTTTTATTTAACCTTGTTAATCATATCTTGTACAATTCACAGGGCCTATTTTGGTTGCCAAGAAAGTTATTGAAGCCTACAAGCGTAAAAGAATTAAAAGGGCTGTTTTACTTTACTTTTTGACTCAGCTACATTAAGGTAATATTTTCTATCTTTAATTTGTGTACTGCAATTAAATTCAGCTATTTTTAACGGAAGTATAATTATGTTAATTGTTAACAAATTTGCTGTAAGCTTTTGCATATTTGATGATTAATTACATTTAGTTGGTGATATTTTATGAAGGGATTTAAATTTGAAAGATATTTTATGTTTATTTATAATTTATTTATTATTTTATTAAGAAACGGTTTTTTCGGTTGAACTACGATTAGACCGGTTAGACCAGTAAATCAGTGAACCAATGACTAATAATTTATAATGTTAGGACAAAGTAGGTTTAAAAGATTTATATTCCCAACATTACAAACAAAAATACTAGTTAAATAAAGGATTAACCACCAAAATTGCCTCTGAATTATTAAAACGCTAATAATAATAACCCCCACTTTTATTATCGACAAAAATAATATTTAATAATTTAAAAACCTGCACGAAATATCCAGCCATCAAAAGAGACATTTTTTGTTAACAGAAATATCTGATGCGACAAACAGAATGCAAACGTGGCATCTGTAACTGATGATGTGGCACCGTTTAAAATTTAGGGTTTCAATTTCCAAATTATAACTCTAATTTCCCAATTAAATCCCTAATCTTCTAAATTTTTCTCTCTTCCTTGTTCCCAATTTTCCATTTCCAGATCTGCATTTTCATTATTCCTCATTCAGCATTTATGAGTCTCTCTCTACCAACAACAATAGCAACAAGAACCCATGAGACCCTCACAAAATCGTCCCTACCAACTCTGCCAAGATCACCTCCAGTGCCTACTTGCACCGTCGGAGCAATATCCTTCTCCCCACCTTGCTCATCCTTCTCTGTCTATGACCTTCCATCTCAGGCTCACCACCACTGCTTCAACATGCCGATGTCCTTGTCCGAGCATGTCTTTCGACGCCGACAAAGGAGCCAACTCCTATCTTGTCAAGCTTGCCTTACAGTTATGGTTATGGTGTTCGCCTTTCAATTCTGACCATCGCGCTTGCCTTCCAGTTTCAATCATCCTCACGTTCTAGTTCTAGGTGCAGGTTTTAGTTATTGTGATGTAGTTTTTGGTTATTGTGATGTAGTTTTGGTGTTGAAAAAAGTAGAAGATGAAGCTATGGCGGTGACTATGACATCGGAATGAGAAGAGGACAGTGTGTGCTTGTTGGGTTGCTAGGAATAGAAATGGAAACAGACTTGTAGGACCATGAGGACTTATTGGGTTGCAGGAGGGCCTTAGTTGGGAAGAGAAAGAGGTGGTGATGGTGGTGGTAGTGAAGGATGATCTATTTTTTTATGGAAGATTGAGGGTTTAAGATTAATAAATTTGGAGTTGGGGATGAAGACGACGCCATGATGAAGAGAAAGAAATGAGAGCTAAAGAGGAGAGAGTGAGTGGAGAGAGAGAAGATGAAATGGCCAAATGGCTAATTGCTAAGGAGAGTGTGGAAGGTACTTAATAATGCTTATGGAAAAGTGATGTTGTATTGATGATTCAGAATAATAATTACAAGAAAATTGGAACTATATGAGTTAGTAGTATTACTTGAAGACAAAATAAATCAATGAAACTGTGATATAAACTAAGAAAAGAAAGTGAAGCAGAAAATACAGCAATGCTCATCGTGCATGAGGACTTGGATGAAAAGAAGAATTAATTAGAACATATACAAGGAATTTGATGTAACCAAAAGAGGGAGGAACATAATGATAGAATGAAACTATACCAGGCTCAAGCTACCCTGCATAATCCTTCCATTTGGTATTTATGATGCGTCCTCTCATGCTTCTATGCACGTCTGAAGGAGGTGGGTCAGCAGCCACATGTCTCTGCTTTGTAACTAACTTCTCCTTAGTAGAATTTCTTGCATTAGAGTGCTCACTCCCATCCAATTCTGTTATTTTCTTTCTTACATTACCTTCTTTATTTAGATCAACCTTGTCCTCCAGGTTGAGAGCATGGTATAGTTTAGTCACAGCTACAACTGGTTCCCATGATGTTTTTGCAGTGTCTCTAATTCCCCACTGCACATGGACATTGTTCTGGTTTTTCATGTTTGAGAATGGTGCAAACTCTCAGAACTCAAGAAGGCTCAGATATAGAACCCTTGTCACTAGTCTGTAGAGGCAATGGCAAGTACTAATTAGTGTTATCCCCGCAGAATCTTTTTATCACTGAAATGTGGAACACATTATGAATCTTGGTCTCTGGAGGAAGTTCGAGTCTATAAGCCACCGAGCTAAGTTTCTTGACAATGCGAAATGGTCCAAAGTATCTCATTTTCAACTTCTGATTTTTTCTTAAAGCCACTAAGTGTTGGCGATAAGGTTGTAAACGAACTAGTACCATATTATTCTCTTGAAATTCAACATCCTGACAATTTTTATCAGCAAATGTTTTCATATATTGTTGGGCACGATTGAGATTGGCCTTAAGCTATTCAAGCAGCGTGTCCTAATCGGTTAGCAACTCTTGTAATGGCGGTTCATCAACATGAGAGAACTCATATCTAATGAGATTTGGGGAGGCACGACCATATAGAGCCATGTAAGGAGACATTTTGATGCTTCTGTAGTGAGAAGTGTTATACCAATACTGGGCCCAAGGTAGCATATCGAACCATAACCTGGGATTCACGAAACAGAAGCAATGAAGATACATCTCTAATGTCTTATTCATGACTTCACTTTGCTGTTCGTTTGTGGGTGGTATGCTGAGCTCATGGATAAAGTAGTGCCTTGCAACTTAAATAATCTCTGCCAAAAGTGACTCATAAAGATCCGGTCCCTATCCGAGACAATAGAGTTTGACAATATTCTTGATGAATGCCTCTGCCACTGAACGGCTATCAAAGTCATGTTTCGAGGGTATAAAATGAGAAAATTTTGTCAATCTATCAATAACCACCATAATGACCGTATACCCATAAGACTGTGGAAGAGCTGTGATGAAATCCATGAAGATAGCCTCCCACACCTGTGATGGTATTGGGAGAGGTTGGAGCAACCGTGCAGGTAGTCGAGCCTCTCTTTTGGTGAACTGGCAAGTGGAGCAAGAAAGAACATAAGCTCTTATAACTCTGCATATTTGGCCAATTAAAGGTAGAACAAATCCATTCCATAGTCTTGGCAATGCCGGAATGTCCTTCAATCATGCCATCATGGTATTCGTGCAAAATTGCTTGCATCAATAACCCCCTTTTGGAACCACCAACCTATTCCTCCATAATAGAACCCCATTCTGAACAGAATAGTTGGGGTCCTTAGGTGAGCCTTTCTCAGAATTCTCCCGAAGCTCATTCAGTTCGTTATCAACCTCAATTTTGCTCTTCAATGTATTGAACCATTCCAGTTTCGGGCAAGATCAAGCAGCCATGAAGCTACGTGAAAGGGCATCAATAGCAATATTCTCCTTACCAGGTTTATATTGAATCTCAAAGTCATACACCATGAGCTTGTGTATCCACCTTTACTGGTCAGAGGTGTGCAAGATCTGATCTCCCAGAGTCTTTAAGCTTTGCTGATCCGTACGTATAATGAATTTATTCCCCAATAAGTAATGGGAGAACTTGGCTACCGCTTCAGTCATCGCATAGAATTCCCAGGCATAAGCTGAATGGCATTAATTGTTAGTAGATAATTTCTTAGAAAAGAAGGCTATGTGGTGTTTATCTCGTAAAAGTACCGCTCCAATTCCTGTACTAGAAGCATCAGTCTCCACTAGAAAAGGTTGATCAAAGTTGGGAAGAGCTAAAACTGGTTCGAAAGTAATTGCCTTTTTCAATGACTCGAAGGCATGAGTAGCAACTGAGCTCCACTAGAAGGCATCTTGCTTCAATAAATCCGTGAGAGGAGATGCAAGAAAAGCGTAGCCTTTGATGAAGTGCCTATAGTAACCTGTCAACCCAAGAAATTTTCCGAAGTTGTTTGAGGTTCTCTGGTATCGGCCAAGCTATTACAGCCTAAACTATATCCTTCTCCATGTGAACATCCTTCTTAGTGATGGTGTGACCCAGATAGTCAATTTTGGACACAACAAACAAGCATTTTGATATCTTGGCAAATAAGGATTCCTTCTGTAATGTTTGCAACACGATCTCCAAATGTTCTAAGTGTTGAGAAGTAGAAGGGCTGTAGATCAATATGTCATCGAAGATCACAAGGACAAACTTTCTTAATAATGGCCGAAAGATATCGTTCATAAGATGTTGGAAGGTGGCTGGTGCATTCGTTAATCCAAATGGAATTACTAGCCACTCGTAATGTCCTTGATGTGTGCGAAATGTGGTCTTGTATCTATCCTCCGGCTTCACCAAATTCTGGTGATAACCTAATCTGAGATCCAACTTTGAGAAAATTTTTGCACCAAACAACTCATCGAGAAGTTTATCCACTATGAGAATGGGAAATTGATCCTTGACTGTAATATTATTTAAAGCACGGTAGTCAGTACAGAATCTCCAAGAGCCGTCTTTTTTTTTTTTACCAAAAGGATTTGCGATGAGAAGGGGCTATGGGTTGGCTGAATGATGCCATCCTTAAGCATCTCTTGAATCATGCACTCAATTTGAGTCTTATGGTGGTGAGGGTATCGGTACAGTCTAACCCGAATTGGTACTGCCCCCTCTACCAAAGGAATAGAGTGATCATGCAATCTTTGTGGGGGAAGTCCTGTAGGTTGTTGAAACACTATTTGATACTTCTAGAGGAGTTCAGCAAAAACAGGCTCCATGGTAATAGAAAACGGCAGGGGAATGACTGGATTCTGTGCAGGTTGCTGAACTTCTACTGTGAAGATTTCATCAATTGCATCAATGTTGAGAAGACATCGAATGTGGTGATACTGAGCTTGCTCCGAGGTGGAGTTCTTCTCACCATGCATTGTAACAAACTCACCATTATGAAGGAATCGAAGAAAAGCAGCATCATAGTCCACAATGTGCATTTTCAATTTCTTGAACCAAGGGGAAACGATCACCAAGTCACCTCTAGCAACATGTAGTACAAAGACATGTGGAATATTGACTTTGCACTCGCTCATTGTGACCTCCAGAGAAAGAATATAACCCTCAACATCCATGATGCCAAAAATTTCCACTATCAACCTCACACGAGGGCAGGCTGCACTGGGATGTTCAAGAATTTGGCTATTCGAGGCTGGAGGAAACTATCAGAGTTGCCTCCATCCAATAGAGCCCAAACCTCTAACCCTTAAAGGATAGCTCTGATTTGGATAGTGGACGAACCAGAGGTACCATGCATGGCATTGTAGGATAGGTGATGGTCAGTTACTTGTTGCTTAAGGGTATGGAGTAAAGGATCTACTACTTCTTTAATCACAGCTTGCTGTTCCACACACGGAGCTTCATATTCTTCAAGATGAAATAACATGAAGTGTCGATTTGGGCATTTATGAAGACCCGTGTACTTCTCATCGACCGATAACACAAGCCTTTGGCTCTCTTAGGTTGAATATCAGATGTGGATAACCTGCGAAATGGATTTCGTGGAGAAGAAGTGGAAGATCATTGGGATGGCACTGGAAGTAATAGAGGTGAGCCTGTACGTAGAGAAGGATTAGGTTGAGTTAAATCCAGGGTCTGAGAGTTAACAGAGCAGAACAAGGCTGACGCCATAGTAGTACTCGCATTGGGGGAGAACTTGTCCTTGTATAAATGAGCCAAGCTCACCTCCCTCATCAAGGAAGGCGGACATTGATACGGAAAAATTAATCCGAATAACTACCGGCAAGTATAACGGGTCGCATCAAGTAATAAAACTCACTGAGAGTGAGGTCGATCCCACGAGGATTGATGGATTAAGCAACTTTAGTGCAGTGATATGTCTAGTTAAGCAAACAATTTTTGATTTGAGTGAAATGTGATTAACTGAATATAAAGTGCAAGGAGTTTAAAGTGTTGAAAATAATTTGACAAAAACTTAAATGGCAAGAAACTTAAATTGCATGAGAAGTAAATTGCTGGAAAGTAAAGACGGAAGTGTAAACAGCGGAAAAGTAAATTACAAGTAATTAAAAGCTGAATGTAAATGGCGGAATGATAAATTGCAAGAAGATAAAAAAGGGAGTTGGGTGATAGGTACTCAAAATAACTAAAGAGCAATAGAAATGAGAATCAATGATGGAGGAGATCACTAGGGATCAGAGGTGTAAATTCTCATGAATTGATGATGATCAATTCCTTCTCAATCATGGGGATAGATCCATGGCGGATTGTGAATAATTGAGTCCCAATCTCTTGGTGACTCAATTTCTCTCAACACAATCAATTGCCACTCTCGTGATCTAATTGGTCAAGAGAAGAGATGAAGTTCAATAGCTAATCCTTCATGCCACACAACTCTCAGGATCTCAACCAAGGGTGGTTACATCTCACATACCAACCCAAAGTATATCAATCAAGAGAATTATGAAAGGATGAACTCTAAACTGAATTCTGTGACTCCTTTCTCAAGTTCCTCACATAATTCAAATAGATTCAATCCTTATCTCAATAGTAATTGAATCTGTGAAGAGCAAGAGTTCTCTCTTAGAAAAACCCACTTGAATTGAGAAGAAAAGAAGAGATATCAATTCATTCAAACAAACAGAGCTCCTCCCCCTAGTGAAAATGGGGTTTAGTGAATCATAGCTCCAATTACAACTTAGAAATTGCAAGAATGAAAATTAAACTAAGTACCAAGAAGAAGAATGGAAATTCAGAAAAGTAAATGAAAGCTACAAACAAAATAAAATTGATGTCAAGTATATGCTCTCCAAAAATAGAGTCAAAAGTCCCCTCAAGTACAAAACTCTTTCCTATTTATACTAGTCCTTTGGCTCCTTGAGAGGCCTTCAACCATGCTTTCCGGATTAGGAAATGGGCTTTGTTGGACTTGGGACTCAAATTTGGGCGTCTTCTCTTGTGCGTACGCACACTAGGTCGTACGGACGCATGCTGGCTTAAAACTCCTCTCGTGCGTACGCATATAAGGTCACGTGTACGCACGGCAACAACAAATCTCCTTGCGCGTACGCGCTCTTCATCTTTTACGCACGTATGGCAGCAAAAACCTCCTTGTGCGTACGCACACTGGGTCGTACGTATGCACAGCAACAAAATTTTCCAAGCTCCATATTGGGCACGTTATTGACACACACGCCTTCATATTTTGCAAGTTAGCAACGTGTGTGTTATTCTCCCTGGGTTGAAACTTAGTGAAGGCATTGCTAACTTGGTTTCCAAGTTAGCAACATGTTCTTCTACTCCCAGGAAGCCAAAATCTTGCAAAGGCGTTGCTAACTTGGACTCTAAGTTAGCAACGTGTTCATGTTCTTCCTGGAGCCAAAGTTTCAATGGTGTTGCTAACTTGGTTTTCCAAGTTGGCAACATGTTTAATGCCCTCCTGGAAGGATACATTGGCACTTGTAAACATGAATTAGTGACATCCTTCATTGCATTTCTATGAACCAGAATCATTGGCGTTGCTAACTTGAGTTCTAAGTTGCCAATGCCTTCATAATTTTGCCATCCAACCTCCATATCAAGTTAAGGAAGGCGTTGCTAACTTGAGATTTCAAGCCAAAGCCTTCACAATTAGTTTCCATCCTCCCATGCTGAATGAAAGAAGGCGTTGCTAACTTGAGAAATCAAGTTGCCAACGCCTTCCTCATATTGATTACCATCCTCTCATGTTAAAAATAGAAGGCGTTGCTAACTTGAAAAGCCAAGTTAGCAACGTGTTCATAGTTGAATTAGTGAAGGATTGGTAATGTAAGAATGGGAGGGCATTGCTAACTTGGAGAGCCAAGTTACAACTTGTTCAATGATGGAGTATTGAAGGCATTGCTAACTTGAATTCTCAAGTTGGCAACGTCTTCAATGTTGGAGTGAAGAGGGCGTTGCTAGCTTGAATAGCCAAGTTAGAAACGTCTTCAATTTTCTTAGTAAGGAAGGCGTTGGTAGCGCCCTGTTTTGAGTTGGCAACGCCTTCAATGACTTCCTCCTTGCTCTAGGGCTCTTTGCTTCACCTATCATCAACCAAGCACATGCATCAAACCCTTGCTAAATCACAAGATTTTGCATCATTCATAACATCAACTAAATCTTACAAAAATATCATGAAAATGCATAAAAATAACAGTGTTTGATTGATCCAAGACAAACATGAATTTCTCATCCACAATTACCTCAGAAATGCATGAAAACCAAGTAAAATAGATGAAAAAGACTTGTGAAACTAGCCTAAGATGACTTGTCATCAGACATTGCGCCTCAACCTTGCGCCTAATGTCCTGTTGTAACCCACTAATGAAACAATCCTTCAAGGCACCCAGGGGATCAATGTGGGATCTGTTAGCCAATGCCACAAATTCTGCATAATAATCGGAAACCAACCCTTGCTGTTGGAGTTTGAAAAGAAGTTCTTCGGCGATTCAAACAGCGAAGGACCAAACTCAATTTCAATTGATCTCTTCAGTTGGGTCCAAGAACGAATGGGGGATGTATGCTACGTCATCTGAAACTAGGGGATTGCCATACCCGACATGTGCATCACAGCGAAACTCACTTGTTCCTCCTCAGGAACCCAGAAGAGCTCAAAATATTGATCAACAGAAAATATCTAAGCTAAGGCATCATATCCATCAAATTTGGCCAAGTCGCACTTTACCTTCCTAGGTTGCGTAGTTCTGTGCCAAGAAGGATCCCCTCCAGAGTTCATTCCATGGTGAGAACCTAAAACAACCGATCGAGCCTGAGATGACTTATAGCGATTTAGAAAATGGAGGCTTGGAGAGACTCGAATTTCAGATCTGTTGCTTCCTTCAATCAAGCACGTTCAGATCTATTCTCCTCCATCATCTAAAATAGCTTATTGACATCCGTCTCTAAACCCTTCATTTTGGTGTTGTCTGCCATGGTAATGAAAGCACCAAATGGAAGGTACTTAATAATGCAGATGAAAAAGTGATGTTGTATTGATGATTCAGAATAATAATTACAAGGAAATTGGAGCTATATGAATTGGTAGTATTACTTGAAGACAAAATAAACCAATGAAACAGTGATATGAACTAAGAAAAGAAAGTAAAGTAGAAAACGCAGTAATGCTCGTCGTGCATGAGGACCTGGACGAAAAGAAGAATTAATTAGAATAGATACAAGAAATTTGATATAACCAGAAGAGGGAGGAACAAAATGCTAGAATGAAACTATATCAGGCTCAAGCTACCCTGCATAATCCTTCCATTTGGTTTTTATGATGTGTCCTCTCATGTTTCTACACACGTCTGAAGGAGGTGTGTAAGCAGCTATGTGTCTCTGCCCTGTAACTAACTTCCCCTTAATAGAATTGCTTGTATTAGAGTGCTCACTATGCCACGTTTGTCACATAATATCTCTCTTGATGATTGGATATTTTGTGCATTTTTTTAATTATTAAAAGTTATTTTTATTAATAATAAAAGTGGGATCATTATTTTCAGCATTTCAACACAGGGGCTAACCAGTCCCATAAAAATAAAGATTAGAGACCAAAAATGATATTTTTTTTTCATAAGGACCTCGTTGTCTTTCGAAATAATTTTCAGGACCGTTTAGACCATTAAATAAATAAAAAACAGAATGTGAGCTTAAGTTAAACAACCTTCCTTCGTTAATTCATCTTCTTCATCCAAGAAAACATCGTGCTTTTCTTCATCATCTCAACTACTGATTCATCTTCCTTCTCCTCCTTCATCATCTCAATGCATCGACAAGCAGTGGGAGGCAGACCATCTCTGCCCCACAATTTCTGACGACTACACCACCACCATCACAGCTCTGCCCCCGACTACCAGTCCCAGCCGGAGTGATACCGGAGGATTTCACGAACCCCGAGTACTACCTCAACTGCGAGACAAGTTAAATGTCACTGACACCGATAGGCTCCAATTTTTTCCCTCTTTGAGCAGCCAAGTTTGATGCGGTGGAAGCGGCTCGGTCCGCGATTCCACGTGCTTGGATGGAAATTCTACTATTCCCTACCTCGTCCGGCGATTTTCGCTACCTTAATTATTACCCAATCATACCCTAACCTATAGCTCTACAATATGCAATTCTAGGGTTCCTCTCCCGTTCTTGTGCTTAGGCTGCTCTAATGCTGCGGGCGTTGCCTCTTTTGTCGCCGTCTCCCCCTTTCGTCAATTTGCTTTTGGGCCGTCGTGGCGCCTCCTCTCGTGCATGTGCTTCTACTTTCCTCCACTCTGGCGGCCTGCTTCTTCCTTCTGCTCTGCCGATCTGCTCCACCTCTTCTTTCCCTTTCTTTATTCTTTTTTTTGGCTGCTTATGTTTTAATTTTTGTTATTGATTAATGTGATGATGTTGCATGTTATTGTTTTTGCTACTATGATTTATAAATTTTTTTGTAATATAAATCAAATTATTGGCTTAGGCATGATCATCGGATGTCTACATAAACTAATATGAGTTTGATAATTGTTGAGTTAAGAAATTAACTAACATAATTGATGATGACAAATATTAGATTATTGGGCTAATTATCCAATTAGTTTTTGATTATTCTGGTTGAGTGATGCAGGCCAAAAATTAATATACAACAGCAGACCAATTGGATGGAAAATAAAAACAAGGCTGGTGGGCTACAAATCAATAACATCCCAAAGGAATCAAAAGCAATGAAATCAGATAGGCTAAAGAAATCAAATGGGTTGCATGAATGATAACCGATCCAAGCCCGATTGCATCTCTCAAGCAAATCCCTCCAATTTGCTTTCACCAAAAGTAACGTGCACCTTTTTCCCTCTTGGTCAGAAATCAGAGAAGTGAGAGAGAACTTAGTTCTTAAGCTATTCACCGAAGAAGAAAGAAAGAGAAGGTTAAACAAGAAAGGTTGAGGTCTAATCACCCACATCAAACTGTATCAAGAAAAGTCAGAAGCTAAAGGTGATTTATTTCCTTCTACATGCATCTCATTTTCTTCTCTTCATCTTCAACTCTCTGCCACTCCAAATTGGGATACATGGGAAAGATGACTTCTGATCAATACTGCTGTAAATCTATGGTCAAATATGTGTCTTAGAGACCAAGTAGTGTTTCAATGGCTAAGATCTGGGTTTACCATTGAAAATATTTGTTTCTGCTTTCCTGTGACTTTCGGTAAAAAAAAAAGGGTCAGAACCAAAGTTCCTATTTTGATGATTAACTGAAAAAGTGACATGGTGAGTTGGTAAAGCACACAGCTCAAGGGTTGACCTAGGAGAGAGCAACTTAGCAACATGCAAGAAGATACAAAAGAAGATTTTTCATCATTCAAAAAAAAAAAAAAGGAGAGATAACCAATGTTTTGAGGTTCATGTTTTGAGAATAGCTCTCTGAAGAAGTTCATCAACTTGGACAGTACTTCCTAGTCAAAGGAGCATTCCGGCAGAATGAAGAACTAAATCAGAGGCAAGCAAATCTGGTTTATCACATAGCAAAGAGGCTGTTGAAGCATTAATCTCTTTCATGTTTTACAGATTGTAATTTTTTTTTCAATGTTTATCTTTCTGTAATTTCTTGAGGTAAAAGGTTGAATGAGAGAGTCATTGAAAAAACCTATGAGTGGAAAGAGGCAGAGAGAAACACTTGAGAGAAAAGCCTAGAGTGATTTCAGATTTCTTTAGGTTGATTCTGTGTCTTGTATCTTGTACCAGTGAGGTACCCCTTTCTTAGTTGGGTGAGCACTAAGAGTGAAGAGTTAGGTATTAGCATAACCAAGTCAAGTTACGGTATAACTTGAGAGTGAAAGGATTGTGTCAATCCTGTGGAATTGGTGTATGTAATACTTTAACTATAGTGAAAATTCTACCACTGTTGTGGTGGAGACTAGACGAAGGTTGTGTTGCACAAGGCAACCGAACCAGGATACATGATGGTGTCAGCTTCTCTCTTCCCTTCTCTGTTCTATTTTCTTTTATTCATGAGACAAAATGAAATTGTCTCATAAATTTTCCGCTGCTGAGTTCAAACAGAATCAGAATTGAAAGTCTATTTTAAAGGGTTATTTCAGTAACATAAAAGAAGGTCATAGATTCAACTCTCCATTTTCTAAGCCTTCTACAACCTTCAATTAGTATTAGAGCCTTGGTCTCAAGAATCAAGCTTCACCGCTTGGAATAAAGGTCCAATGGCGAACAACTTGGGCACAACTACAGTTGCCTACACTCTAACTGAAAGCCAGTCAAACAATAGGCCTCCCTTGTTCAACGAAAAGAACTATGCCTACTGAAAAGAGAGGATGATGATCTTTATTCAATCCATTAACTACAACACGTGGAAGATTGTTGTATGCGGTCCCAAGATTCTAACAAAAACAAGTGCTGATGGAATGATGACTCCAAAAGAAGAAGCTGAATGGAATGATGACGACAAGAAGAAAATGGAGCTGAATGCTAAAGCCATCAACCTTTTTCACTATGCTATCATCTTTGAAGAGTACCGAAAGGTGTCTAGATGCAAGACAGCCAAAGAAATCTGGGAGAAACTCCAGGTTACACACGAAGGCACTAAACAATTCAAAGAAACGAGGATTGATATGCTGTGAAAAGAGTACGAGATGTTTAATATGAAGGATAGAGAAAGCATTGATGAAGTGTTTGAGAGATTCTCAATCATAATCAACAACCTTGATGCTATGGGTACAAACTACTCAGAACAAATCCTAGTGAGAAAAATCCTTAGAAGCCTCACAAAGGAATGGGAAGCTACTGCCACTGTCCTAGCCGAGAGCAATAATCTAGGCCCTATAACATATGATGAGTTGAGAGAAAAACTCCTTGCCTATTAAGTCACACACACAAACCCGGACTCAAAGTAAAAAGAAATAGCCCTCAAGTCAAAAATAGAATGAAAAAAGAGTGAGTCTAGTGATGGTATTTCAGATGATGAACTCATTTTTTTGGGAAGAGATTTAGAAGGATGATGAAGAACAAAGGCGAGTACAAGGGTTCAAGCTCAAAGGAACACAAGATGGACTTGAGCAAGGTGACTTGTCATCATTGCAAGGAAGCTGGACATTTTAAGCTAAACTATCCGAAGCTCAAGAAGGAGGACAAAGGGAAGAAAGAAAAGAAGAGAGTGCTCATGGCATCTTGGGAGGAACTTGAGAATGACTCGAATGAGGAAGAAGATTCTAAAGGTGAAGTTAAAATCTGCTTCATGGCTGGTAATGATCATCTTGATGAGGTAAATTATTATGACTTGTCCATAGATGTTTTACATGCTATAATTGATGATCTTACACTAAATTCCTCAAAACTGTTGGATAAGTACACTAAATGCAAATCTGAAAAAGATATGTTGAAAGCTGAAAATGATTTTTTGAGAGAAAAATGAAGGAAATTGAATGTGCTTTGGATATTATTGAAGAAAACAGATTTTTAAAATCTGAACTTGAAAAATTAATGGGAAAGCACATTGTGGATCCTTCTTAAGAGCTTATTACTGAAAACGAAAGATTAAATGAAATGATTAAAAGACTGAATGATGATTTGGCAAAATTTGCTCAAAGTTCTAGTAATTTAGAAGAATTACTTGCAAGTCAAAGACCATTGTTTGAAAAATCTGGTTTAGGTTATGTAACCAAGGAAAGTGGAGTTTTTAATGATTTCTCTATGAAATTTGTGGCTTCTTCATCAAAAACCAAATCCGATTCAAACAAACTTGGTCTTGGATATGCTCCCACACATGAGGAGGAATTTGATGAATTTTACACCAGTGAAATTGAGCCATCATAAAAAACCGAACCTACTTCAAATTAGTCAAGTCTGGGATACATTTCGAATAATGAGGTTGTTTTAAAAAATCTACCATTTTACAATAAAACCTCACATTTGAAAAGTCCAAAAGCTTTCAAAAATACTGGTTGGAATGCTTTTGCAAAGAGGAAAAATAATATCAAAAATCAGTTTGTCAAAAGAAATGCACTTCCTCCAAAAATCAGAAAATTTTAGTCCTTTAATCATTTCCAGCATAATAACTCACATCAATTTTAGAAATATGCATAAGAAATATGCATCAGAAAATCACATAATAACTCATATGCACAATGCTTCATTGAAAAAAGAATTGTAGGAAACCAAATTTACAATGTTGTGTGTGATTTCAATGTACTTGGGCAACCAAGATGGATTAACTTCAAAGGATTCAAATTAATTTGGATACCTAAGGTTACTTGAAGTTTTTATTGCAGATTTTCCTGGAATCCAAGAACAAAAGGGATATGTGGTACTTGGATAGTGGATGCTTAAGGCACATGACTGAAAGGTCAACTTTCTTCATCAAACTAAACAAGTATGATGTCAGGATTGTGCAGTAACAATAAATAAGAATTTATTTGATCAACAGAAAAATAAGAATTTTATTTACATATCAAAAATCATAACTTAAAATATGTATAAACTGACCTGACTATTGTGACATTCTTTTGTAATAATTAAGACATACTCTATTGGATTAACAATTTAATAATTTGGGAGATTTTATGATACTGAAAGGCAAAACCTTTAACTACTTATTGATGTTGTAGTGTCACGCTGCTGGGTTGGACGCGTGTCCAAGACACAAATTGATGCGTGTTCAAGACACAAATTATCTAATACATAACATGTCGCATCTTTTTATTTATCCTAAAAATTAAAGTTAGTTTGTGTTACTTTTTTACTTTTTTTTGGTTTTCAGTATTAGCCTCTATATTATCAACTTATTTCTGTTATTTATGCAATAATTTTTTTCTTCTACTGGTTATTCATTAATAGATGTTAAACTACCCAAATTCAAATCTATTCTCTTAAACCACTTTTTAATCATATGGTTGAATTTGAACAGTAGTTCTTTAGACTCTAAAGTTTTCAGAGTAAAAGAAAAAATACAATAAAATAAATTTGAGTGCCTAATAAAATAAAATAATTCAAAAAATAAAGGATATATAAAAAACTAATAAATTAAAACTTACATGCCCCATGAGATAAGAAAAAAAAAGAAAATAATAATGAGGTTCAAACTAATAAAAAATATATATTCAGATATTTATTGGATTGCAAATTATTTAAAAAATGAAAAATAATTAATAAGGTTCTTATCTTGTCACATTTTAAATTAATCTTATTCTGTTTATTAATTAGTCTTATAGCTTGAAATTTAAAAATAAAAAAAATTAGCATTTCTGTTTCTTTTGTTTTTTTCATTATTTATAGGATAACAAAGGTCTCTTCATATCCAAAACTATATTTTAGCCTATCACTTAAAAAAAAATGCAGACAAATATGAACATCTATGACATTTAAATAAAATGATCTTTTATAAATAACTAACGTGTATTTTGGTTTATATATATTCTTTTCCAATTTGGGTAATATTGTTATCATTATTTTATAATTTAACATTTTAAAAGTTTTTTATACTAAAAAAAAACAAATCAATTTCTTAAAAAACAATAAAAAAGTGGCTGAACAGGCACTAGTTGAGCCGCTAGTAATTATTAAATTGGCTATTTTTAGCGGCTAAATTTGGTTCAGAAATAGCTTTTTCATCTTGAGATAATGTGTTTGGTGTACACATATTGTCTTCGACCAAATAAGCCGCAGGCGGTTACAACAACGGTCTGACCTACTATCATATAGGTTTCATGTCCATTTGGATAAGACGTGGGTCCACCAACCCGGTTGTGGCATTACATTGGGGTTACGAGGCGAGGATACATGTTTCTCTATAAAAGAGGGAATGTTCTTGCCAACACAGTGTTGCAAGAAGCATCACACTATGGGACCGAGAACAGAATCGCCTACAGGTGCATCAGCGTCAGCCTCCGGGGGCCAACGAGATGCGGGGAAAGGTGCCGGGGGTTTCGACTCCGCTGTCACCTCCGCGGATATCGAGTGCGGCAGCATAGGTAGGCTAAATACCTACTCCTTGCTGGGTTGGGTGTTTACTTCCTCTATTCCAGTTCGGTCTAGTAAATTGGTGTCTTGTTGCCTTGTTTGTCGATTTGCAGATGTCATCCCCGAATGGGACCCTCGAAGTTCGTTGTGGTGACCGACTTAGTGGAGAAGCTCAACGTGGCCTGCATAAAAGTTGGTGTGGGTCCTCTCGATTTTTTTCCCTTACAATCGTTTGTCTCGGTCAAAAGGATTATTTCGCCTACGGAGTGCACTTGCACAGCACACCGTCGGGGGTGAATTTCTTGGTCTCTGGCCGCTACTCGACGGACCAGTGGTTGGCCCGGCAAGATGCCGCGTTCATCACGTTAGAGCGGTTGTTGGAAGAGCATGGGAAGAAGCTTTGGGACTTTAATTACATGGTTGCTGGTCGTTTCAGGGACCAGGCTGAGGAGTTGCGGTGCTTACGGACAGTGCCCTTGGTGGACTATCTGTCTAAACTGGAGGAGGAGCTCGCTTACCTGAAAGAGAAGTTGGCCTGTTACACCAACAGCCCCCGTAACAATTAGGTTATGGATAGTGGGTCACCCTTTTTGCTAATATTCAGATGGTCGTGTGGGTTATGGCTACTCTTTTTGCGAATTACATCGTTTTTTACTTATTTTCCATATCTGGTCGTGTGCATGTACTTTAACCAGGTGAAAGCGAGGCACATGGAAATCATTTTGTATCCGTTCAGAAACAAACAAAATATTCCGCAGGAAGGCGCTAATGTTTAATCGTTCGCATGTTATTCCTTCGGTCTCTTCAAAAATATTTGTGTGCCACGCTGGTTCTTTGTCATAGGAAATCACTAAAATATTCTTATTGTATATTTTTTAATTAAAAAAACCCTAAATTCTACGTTGAGTACGGTGGCTAATTTTTTTTTGATATGAGGTTGACATGTGAGTTATGCTGAGTTATGAAATATTGGGGAGATATACACGGTTGTGACGGCGTTCAATTTTTTGTTTTAGTGGAAAGAAATCAGACTGTCCGATTTCATTGCAGAGAGAATGGGACACAAATCGGACAGTCCGATCTGTCTTGCGCAGTTCTCATATCCTAGTGAAACACCATATACCTTCATAACTCTGGTATACACCAACCCTCTCTCCATATTAAAATTAATAAGTTCGAGTACTGTTAGGGGAGATATTCAACATTTACTCGGTATTAAAATAAGTACTTTTCCAAGAAAAAAATAAAACTTCGGCAAAGGATAATCTACATTTTAGTAACCATCTGATAGGCTTCAAAGAGTTGGCCTTAACTTAACATGCTCGCCTT
>NC_029793.2:37999780-38000770 GCF_000816755.2 Arachis ipaensis | reverse complement strand
TTTCGTGACTGGACAGAACTGACAACTGACGCGAACCACTGCCGCGCTACCAGTGGGCTAACAATAACCACAGAGCTGAAGATGTTGACACAGTCACTGCAATGTATAATTATAAAAAAAAAATACTCGCATAGTAACTCTTCTGCCTAATGGCACAGGTTTACATAGGTAGTAGTCGCTGTTCCCGATGAGCATTGTTAATGGGACAGAAAGCCTTAATTCAACACATGGGGTGCTTTAAGTTACTTCAAGATGCTATGATCCCTTACAATGCATTTCAAAATAGCGATTCAACCAGATTCAGTTTCAAACAAGTACACAAGCTACTACAAAACGTAACCAATTCTGAATGTCTACTGCAAAGAGGCAGACAAAGGGAATTTTTTTAGGAGACGTGCATCTGACCTCCAAATCAACGGCCTCCCGCAACCTCGTTATCCGCTGGTGGTGTCCCCGGCTGGTTATGGTATTGTGCCGACCGCGGTGGCGTAGCACCAACACGGCGGAGCAGCACTGCATGCTTCCTTTCCAGCTCCGCCACCTGTAGTTCCAATGCACGCCACTTTGCTGCCTCATTTTCTTCCTGCTGCCGAAGGTAACCGGTGTCGGCCGTCGGGTCAGCTGCCTTAGTTATCACTTGGCGAACCGTGGCCCTGTGTTCCTATTTCGCATCTCCCACCCGTATCTCCAGCCAGCACGTCGCGCTGTCCCCCTCATCGATGTCCGACTCCGTCGTATTCCGCTTTACACAGGGAGTTGCTTGCGCCACGTTCTTCGCAGGCAGTTGTTCACGGTACATGCAAATTGAGCCGTGAGTTTGACTCTCAACTCTTGGTGCACTTCAAGGAGCATGTCACAGTCTGAAAATTTTACGTCCCTGCGGATGAGGTCGATCAGTTCCGAGACCGATAGTTCCGCGAGCTCCCTGTGCTGGGTCAGGGTCGGTTGGTTGACTGAATCTTGCGACATTGTCGGGTTTGTGTGTAGGGA
>NC_029793.2:37998845-37999411 GCF_000816755.2 Arachis ipaensis | reverse complement strand
GGGAAGTAAATAGTTGTGTGTCATGGTAATTGTAGTTTGGTGGCCAGCGAAGCTAAGATTGCTGTAAACTGATGGGTAACGGTAACTGGCGAGACCATGGGCACATGTTATGGACATCTGTCCTTTAATATACAAAACCTGTTAGACACGTTAATACACATCGTATTTTGAATGTGAATTTATGTATATATTTACATTGATTAACCTTTGGCTTTTATTATAGATATAAATTCAATTAAATTTTAAATTTCGGTTTTAAGTATGTTTGGATCAATGGAAATTAGAAGGAAAGAAAACGTAAGGAAGGAAAATTGATAGAAAATAAAATTTTCCCTTGATTGGATCAGCATAGAAATTGGATGGAAAGGAAAATAATGGTGTGGGGTCCACATCCAAGTTTTCTTTCCAAACTTGCGGAGAAAACTGCTGAAAGTTCCAAAATAAAAGTGAAATTACTAATATGTCCATTGTTAAAATTAAGCAAAATTTATAATATTTAATAGAAAATAAAAAAGGATAAATTTAAAAAATATTATTGTTTACAATGAATAATAAATTAAAATTCT
>NC_029793.2:37994906-37997157 GCF_000816755.2 Arachis ipaensis | reverse complement strand
GGGTTTCTGAGTGTCATATACTATGGGTATATCTTCATGTATTTAAAGAACTCTATCATTTTCTGCTTTATTAATGTTAACCATGGTTGGAAATAAATCACTTTATGTATATATACTTTGAGATTGATTGGTTGTTTAAATAGAAAGACATCGATAAAATAGATTATCATCATCAACTCTGATCTTTGAATTAATTGGTCTTTGTTGTATATGCTCGTGCAGGAATCATAATACTTGAAAATGTTTGGGAACAACAAGTACACTGCTTAGTACAAGTAGCTATCGATCATGTGTTAATATTTTTGACTCGGAGAAACTTTATTCTTTTGAAGTAGATGGGTACAGATGGCTCAAGCTATGTAGAATTGATTTTTTGGAAGTAGGCGATGTCGCTGACCATAAAAAATTACCCTTTTGAAAAGTGTTGTCTGATGATAAAATAGTACTCTCTAGGAGTTATTTTGGTTATTACTTTTTTGGCATTTTGTTATATGTTTATAAAAATTGTATATGATTGTTGGTCGCACGTACTTGGAAAGAAATGCTACCAACTTTTGATAATATTTTATTTTGCAAATACAATTTAGTGAAACTTTTTTTTAAATATGTAAGGAGATTAATGATGTAAAGTATGAGTAGTTTTTATTATTCTTTTACGGGATTATTTATTTATATATTTTTAAAAAGAATAATATATATTTTTATTTATGACATTAAAAGATAATAAAAAAGAATAAATTCATAAAAATAAATTCAAAAAAATAATTTTTTTAATGAAAAAAATATGTTAAAATTTTGAAATATAATTTGGATAATTTTTTTTATTAAAAAATAATTTAAATACATTAATATATTATAATTTATATATAATATAAATAAGGATATTAATGTAATTTTACTTGGTTATAATTTTCTTTCTTCCTACTTTTCTTCTATCCAAAAAAAAAAAAAATTCTTCTTACTTTCTTTCCATCCATTTTCTTTTCATCCAAACAATATAAAAAAAATTAACTTTTCCTTTCATTTTCTTTCCTCTCATTTTCTTTCCTTCTATTTTCTTTCCTTACATTTTCCATTTTAAATTTGATTTTAAATTTACTTTGGAACTAAATCAAGATTCAGATAAGATTTGCTTTAAACACCTTGATATTTTCAATACTCAGCATTAATAATTACGTTTGCAGTCTCTTCGATGCCCGTGCTAAACCCACAAACGAGGCATCAGTTATCGTGGGCGTAAATATAGGCATATGTGGTAAGGAACCTGACCTATCTGGTACGGCGTTTAGAGAACTTGCAGTTTAAATATGTTTCCTCCCTAACGTTCCTTCATTGTGTCTGGTATTCCATACTCACGGAGGTCCTCCTGTAACCTATTCCCCTCCAACAATACCCATGCGTAGGATGAAAATGGGTGCTACCTCCACCAAAGGCAAAATGGACAAGAAGGCCAAAAATGGAAGAAGGAAAGGGAAAGGTGTTCCCCCGCGCGACTGTCCGCTGAGTCTTCTGCCTCACGATATATGGGTGAGAATTGCCGCAAGGGTTGCGTTGGCCTCGATCCAGGATCTGTTTAACATGCAGGCGACATGTAAGGTGTTTTTGGATGCAGCCCGTTCATCTGCGGTGTACATGGTGGCCTCTGTGGCGGAGCTACCCATCGCTGTCGGTACTCACTACGACGAACGTCCTGAGCGGGGGTTCCTCTATAGCTGCGCGAACGCAGGAAATTCCGCCACTATGTTCTGTACAGGGATGATGGAATTCTTCTGGATTGGCCGCTACGTCGGAGGGATGAACACCCTGATTGATGCCACCAATACGGGCAATTTCCACGCGCGCTACATGTGTGTGATGCTGCTACTTACACCCAGTGTCGGGCACGAGGAGTATGTTGGTAGGGTTTTGAGATGTATACCAACGTACAGGCTTCTGAAAAAATCAAAATGTGCAGATAACTGTTTGGGCAGCTGTTCACAAATCCGTTGGTTGAGGTGAACCCGTTGGATCTAGGGAAGCCCGTCGTCTGCCAGTCAAGCATGTGCCCGACCCGCGGGACCATGGGTGCCGCCAATGCTTTGTCGAGTGTATCGTGCGTCCACTGCATGGACGAGTTCGAAGTCTTGAATTTCTTGAATCTGTTTAAGTTCAAATGATGCTTCATTGTGAGCAAACTTGAATGTATTTTATTGTTAATGATTCGAGTGGCTGGTTTAGAAGTGCGTTTAAGTTCTGTGAAGGCTGTTCTTTG
>NC_029793.2:37981756-37994052 GCF_000816755.2 Arachis ipaensis | reverse complement strand
AGTACTATAAAGAATATTATATAAAAAAATATTAAAAGAAGTATAAAAAAATTAAATATACTTAAAAAAATAATATTATAATTTAATATTATATTTTTTTAATAATTAATTAATTATTTATCTAGAAGTGATTTTAACTAATATTATTTAAACAATATTTATTTTATCAAACTCAATTTGAATATAAAATTGCAAAACAGAAATCATGTTGATATAAACTCAACCAATTCTACAAAATCTCTTTTTTCACCAACGTAAATCTAAACACACAGAACTGCTTCAAGATTAGTTTCCGTCTTTAGGGTGTGCATAAGCATGTTACATCGGGCAGAAAATTTTAATTAATCACATCAAGCGTTAAAGGACATCAGTAATTAAAACGCTATGTTAGCCTAGACAGTATTCTAAACACCCAAAATAAAATGTCCCTCGTCTAATGACTGAACAATGAGCTAAACAAAATAACTGGAAATACCTGTATAATTGAAATTTTAAATGGCGTGCTTAAAGAGCACGCCGATATGTCTGCATGTCAGTTGCCCACCGAACCGTCATCATCAACGGCCGACGCTTCGGGGTGGTTATGGGCATGTGACGACAGCGACGGTCCATCCTCATCGTGGTGGCGCTTGTTTCTAACCATCCTCTCTAGAGCCGCGACCCTCAGTCCCAAAGCATGCCACATGGTAGTCTCTTCTTCCTGCTTACAAAGTTTGTCGACCATCGTCGCCAGATCAGCTGCCTTCCTTTCCAGAGTGCGTACCGTGGTCTTGTTATCGTGTATCTCATCCGGCGCCGGCGGCTCCATGCCCTGTTTTGTGTTGTCTCCGTCCCCCGCTTCCAGTAGCTCGTCCTCGCCGAGCACAAAAGTCGACGGTACAAACGAATTTTGTCCTCGAGGTTAGCCCCTCTTAACCAACGCTGCCTCGACCATGGAACATTCTGCACGATTCTCCTCCGTGCGGATGAGGCTGATCAGTTTCGTGATCGACAGTCCCTGCAGAACATCGGCACTCATCTGCGCCGTTGGTTTTGGCATGGAGTCTTGCGACATCGTAAGGTTCGGTGGCAGGGTTGAATCGGGATGCAATCGCACCCTAAACCCGCAAACGTAGAGGTGGAGTGGTGGCTAGATATGACAAGATTGATATTTATTGATGCGCATAGGTAGTCAGCGAGACGTGCAACGAACGTTTGGCCCGAAACCATATAAGGCATTGTTTGGATGCAAAATAGAAAATGTCTAGGAAAGAAAATGGAAGGAAAAAAAATAAGAGGAAAGAAAATGAGAGGAAAAGTGGACTTTTGTGTGTATTGTTTGGATGAAGAGAAAATGAATAGAAAGAAAATAGGAATTTTTTTTCATTTGGGTGAAAAGAAAAGCAAGGAGAGAAAAAATTACACTGAGTAAAATTACATTAATACCCTTATCTATATTATATAAAATTATAATTTATACTAAATAAAGGACAAATTGGTAATTAAATCATTATTTACTTTTTCTCCATCCATTTTCATTTCATTGTTGGAGAGAAAACTTTTAGATGGATCCCACACTATATTTTCCTTCTCCTCTTAATTTTCTTGGATCATTCAAAACTAAACCATTATTTACTTTTTCTTCGTCCATTCTCATCTCATTGTTGGAGCGAAAACCTTTAGATGGGTCCCACAATATATTTTCCTTCCCCTTTTAATTTTCTTGGATTATCCAAACAATGGAAAACTTCATTTTCCACTCATTTTCTTTCTCTACATTGTTTCCCTATTTCCCGTGAATCAAACAGTGTGTTAACATTCCCCCAAGTGGGGATAACCGGTTCGATATAACATTAATTAAGAATTAATGTAGCATAGTTGTGTTGGAATACATCTATTTACAAGTTAGAAAGCAAATTAGGTGATGGACACGTGGGCAGCTGGGGGTATCACTCCAGAGCAGATAATCATCACCACGTTTTGGGTTCCCAATGTACCTGTGCGGGTTCGTCGAGGTAGAATTACAGGGCAGCTGGACAGGTGCTGGTTACCGTACCTTAGAAACGTTGGGTGCTCGACTATATCCCTATACAACCCCCATTGAATACCCCTCTCTGGTCCTATCAATGCTCGTTGGGACTTGGGAAGAGTACATGACGTCGTGAAAAGGAAAGGTATACGAATAATGGAGCGACCATTCCGAGAGGAAATAGGGATCCTCTCCAGTGAAAAAAATTGGACGGTGTCTAGTGTTAAATCTAACCCTTTATGATTCTCTCTCTCATATTTATTTTTGGTCCCACTTATAGAATTAAAGGTGAGAGACCACATTTCATTTCCTCAAGTGTTAAAAAAACTGGAGAGGATCCATTTCCAAAAAAAAATATTGTGTTTTATATATATATGTAATTTAATCAAATACCCAACCCATATTATATTTATAAATAATTATTTACCTGTGTAATTGATGAGGAAAAACGATTCCACACAAAACTCACCGGCAAGTGTACCGGGTCGCATCAAGTAGTAATAACTCACAAGAGTGAGGTCGATCCCACAGGGATTGATGGATTGAGCAATTTTAGTTAGGTGATGAATTTAGTTAAGTGAATATTTGATGATTTGAGTGAAACTTGATCAACTGTAGCTAAATTGTAAGTAAATAAAAGGGAGAAAGTAAATTGACAGAATCTAAAGGCACTGAAGAAGTAAACTGCAGAAACTTAAATTGCAAGAAAGGTAAATGACTGAAACTTAAAGTGCAAGAAACTTAAATTGCTGAATCTAAATTGCTGGGAAATGTAAATTTCTTGAAGAATAAAAGGGATTTGGGTATTAGGATTCAGAATTGAACAAGAAAATGTAAATTAAAGTAAATCAGAAAGCTATGAGATGAAGAGATTGAGATCTAGATTTCAGTAACAAAACAAAAATGGAAAATTGCTTGGAGAAACAAACAGAAAGAAAACTTGGCTCAATTATGAAATTCTAAAAGAGAAGTTGAAGATCGAAGAAAAGTAATGAGATCAGGAAGAAGAACTAGATCTCAATCACTCCCTTGACCAAACAGAAAAGAAATTGCAGAAGAAATGAAAATGAAAACAGAAAAGGGAACTCAGATCCAACTTCTAATTCTCAGAATTATCAAAAGAAAAGTAGAAGATGGTTCTCAGATGAATGATTCCAATGGAATTCTTCAATCTCAATTCAAAAATCCAAAATAGAAAGTAGAAGTTGCAGAAGAAAGAACAAACAGAAAATAAACCCAATCCCAATTCTCAAATTCAAAAATGAAAACTAAAAGTGAAAAACTAAAAAATGAGCAAAGGGTCCTTCTCAAATCAAATTAAATCCTATTTATACACTTTCTATTTTGGTCTTCAAAACTTGGAGTGGGCTTTTCAATTTTGGCCTTGAATGAAGAATGGGTCAGGGGTGGTGCATGCTCCAGTGGAGCGCTCCGTTTCATTAGTGAACGTCGCGTTCACTTGCCTTGCGCCAATTTTGGTGCGCACTTGGCCTCTCCATTAGCGTTCAATTTTTGAACGCCACACTCAAATTTTGAGTGCTACACTTCATGCTTCCTTGGATGCGCGTGAAAACGTTCACTCTAGTGAACGTTACGTTCACTTTTCCAAACGTTGCCTCCTTGACTAGCGCTTTGGTGCGCACCGTTCCCACTAGCGTTCACTTCTTTGAACGCCACGCTCCCTTGGTTGAGCGTTCCCTTGGTTCCAAGCCTTGTGTCATGATAAAGTTCACAAAAGTGAACGCTACGCTCAAACTTTTGAGCGCTACCCTTTGTGTATTTGGTGCATTTGGCAAGGAGCTTCCTCCCAAGGCTGAAACCCACGATAAAGTTCACAAAGTGAACGCCAAGTTCACTTTTTTGAATGTTTCTCCTTTGATTGGCCTCCCCCTTTTCTTCACCTGCAAGTAACCAAGCAAGTAATCAAAGTATCACCAAATTCACAAGGTCTTTGCATCATTTATCAAAATCAATTAATTCTAGCATAAACCCTATGATTTTGTGTAAAATAATTGATGGTTGATCGATTCAAAATAATCATGAAAATCCACTCCAATTACTTACTTATTGTGCAAGAAAGTGCATGAAACCTAATGAAACTAATGAAAAATGCTTGTAAAACTAGCATAAGATGACTTGTCATCACAACACCAAACTTAAACCTTGCTTGTCCCCAAGCAAGCACTAAATATGAGAAGACATGAAATGAAACAGAGAAGCATATATCCTTATTTAGCAGGTAATTAAATTCAGACCATGGGATTTTATGCAGACAAGATGCAGCTCACTTATTATTTGCTGATAGATAAGAAATGCTTCTTTGAGGATTCACTATAGTTGCTATCATAATTCCTTGCTCTTTGATTGATCCCTTTTTGATTTTTTCCTTCATTCTTTTGCTTAGAAAGCTTAGTGTCAAGTATTGCAGCAGCCTTTTGGCTCAATTTTTCTCAACACTTCTTCACTACAGACACTTGGCTCACAATTCTTCTTAGGAACATTGATGCCCAACACCTCTTTGGATTACTAAATGCTTTGTAACTAGGTTGCTCTTGATAATGGACTTTCGGTTGATAATCCTGGATTAGTTAATCCAAGTTACCAAGTTTTAAAAGACTCCTCAGAACCTAATTGTCCAAGCATACTAGTACAAGAAGCACCACAGGCATATGTCCTAAGGTCCAAGCTATTGGTATCTAGCCTTATTTTTTGTTTCTTTCTTTCTTGTTGCCAATCCTTGGCTTTTCTTTTCTTTTTCTTTCTTACTTTTCTTCATTTTCCAAGGGGTGATTATTAATGACAGGTTTTATAACAGCAACTAAGTTCATACTACAAAGAGCATTCTATTATGCATCTTTTATTATTGAGCTTTCCATCCAATCAAACAATTACCACCACAAAATTTCATTCTAATTCCTAACACATTGGACAATCACTTTCTATTTCAAACATTTTCTCTTATTGATGCAAAAGGGAAACAAAACATAATTCAGCAGATGAGCGATAACAAGCATAATGCAGGTCCTAATAAAGATTCCAATAAAATATGAAAGTGCAGAACATAAAACATTTGGAGGGATATCATGTTTCAGATATGCATCATCCTTATTTAATTAAAAACATGAAAGGAACTCCACCACCTCCTAATGTTCGTGCTCCTTGCCTTTGCTGGACTCTCCTTTCTTCTTCTGCCTCTTCTTGCTTGTTTATTGGGGTTCTTCAACAGGACATCTTCGATCCCAAATGTGGCCTATCTGACCCCAGAGCCAAGCATCCTTCAATCCTTGTTGCATGTGTGCTGTATTTTTATTGGCTTGTGCTCTCTGATGGTCTACCAATTCTTGGCATTGCTTAAATGGCTTGATCTGTTGGTTCAATGCTGGCATGCTATGGACTACATAGTCCAGCTTTGCTTGAGTTGCTATATCATACTCCATTCTGTCCAAGTTCCTATGCTCTCCAATTGTATGATATATGTTCTTCCATTGGTAGAGGTTTTGGGTGTACTCCCCATACTTGGCCTGTCGTAGGGACAATCTGTTAAATGATTCTTGAAAGTTTGCTGATTGTTCCCTTTGCCCCTCAAGAATTCTTGCTTGAGACTCTCTCTGTTGATCTAACATCTTGAGCTGAAAGTTTTCTTGCTTCTCCATCATTTGCTACTGCCAATGCTCTTGTTGCTCTCGATCCTTCAAATATTGCTCTTGTTGCCTCAAGTATTTCTCATGTTGTTGCTCCTGTGCTCTCATGTATTGTTGAGACATTTCTTCAATGGCTCTTTGCATTTGGCTCAGGTCTATTGCACTAGAAGCTTGTTCCCCCTCCACTTGTGGTCTCCTCCTTCTTCCTTGAGCTCTTCTCTCCTCCTCGGGTTCAGGGACACCATCCATTTTCTCCCTGGTGATTCCTCTGCCTCCCTTTACCTTCTCTGTATCTTCATCCTCAAAGAGTACCCCTGCTCTTTTGCACAGCCTCAGAATAGTACTTGGGTGACCAAGTCTGCTTGATGTGCCAGTATCCTCAGCCATCTCTTGAATGCTATCTGCTATGAGCTGAGGAATATCGATTTCTCCTCTCCTAAGTATGCAATATGTCAGGATTGCTCCCTTTATGATTACCTCTGAGGTGTTTGCAGTAGGGAGTATGGATTTTCTCACTAGCTCATACCACCCTTTGGCTTCAGGTATGAGATTTATTCTCTTCAAGTGGCTTGGAGTTCCTTCTGAGTCCCTTTCCCAGTCTTTGCCTTCAAAGCATAGACCATGTAGTATCTCATCAGGATCACTCTCACCTGCCATTCTTTCCTCAAAGCTGGATTCTTCATAGGTTATCACTCTTATCTGTAAGACTCTCATGATGGATGATGGGCTGAAATCTACAACATAACTCTTATAGGGAGGGCTGTCCTTGCCTTACCTCACAGCATTTGCATAAAACTCCCTTATCATGACTGCACTAATGTCTGTGAGAGGTTCACACAAAAGTTCCCATATTCTTTCTGTGGTGATTCTTCTCATGATGGGATACTCTCCATCTTTTAATCTGAACCCCATCTCTGGAATGACTTTCTTTGATTCCATTAGCCTATAATACCTTGATTCATGAAATTGAGACTTAAATCTCTTGGTATCATAGGTTGGTGGTTCAGCTACAACTGGCTCCTTTCCCTTCCTTCTTATGGAACTTGATGAAGCCATAAATTAGGAAGGAAAAAAAGATAGAGGTAAGGATAAATTTTGGTTAATGCACGGTTTAGGATGGAGGAAAGAAGAAGTTGGGTGCTGTGTGGTGTCTTTGGGTGAGAGAGGAACAATGCAAATCTTGTGGGGGACTTATATGAAGAAAGCAAAAGTGTGTGGTTTAAAGAGTGTTGCTTCCAATTTATAGACAAGGTCATGAAGTCTAGAAGCAAAACACAAGGGTGGAGGATTCGGTTAAGTTGCCATGAAGGGTGAAGATTGAGCAAAGTATTGTTGAAAGTTCATGGAATGGACGGCTTGCATGTAGAGATGGATGAAGACAAGGATCACTCCCTCATTGGTCATGTTGTTCGGCTTCCTAGATGCTAAGCCATGCAGATTTTGTTTCTAAGAGAGCACACTTCCCTAAGCACATGTGACTCCCTTTTCCATCTTGTGATGACCGTACATGCATGCCTTTTGTCCTTTTCTTCAAATTTCACCATTCCTATCCTCGTGAACCAAATAAATAGTGAGCTTAAACTTTCAATTCAATACGGTGGTGGTGTAAGATATATATAAAAAGAAAATGTTGCTATGTGTTCCTCATTTATGAATAAGCAACCATGCCTCTTAGAAATTGAACAAAATTTTGGTGAACACCAAACTTGTTTTCTTCTAAGTGATCCATATAAAACACAATGAATATCTATCATAATTGGTATATTCATTATAAGAAACATTTTATTTGCTACCATGCTACCATGAACTCATAAAATGATGCAATGTATAGTTTTTCTATTCATGAATTTGAGCCTTTGAGTAAAAATAATTTTCTTGAAATTCATAGCATATATAGATACCAAACTTAAGGTTTGGCTATATACTTAAACAAAATGAATGAGTATATATCCCAAAATGGTTCTATGATCAATTATGCATGAAAAGCTATTTTAAAGTGCCTTTAGGCACACCAAACTTAGGAATCAAACATATGCTTCAAAATGATGTGTGCAGTTATCAAATCCACTCATGAAAACTCAAATTTATTCTAGAAGAACCAACAATTATTAAAATTAAAATAAAAGCAAGAATATTAAATCATGGGCTGCCTCTCATGGAGTGCTCTTTTATTGTCACTAGCTTGACATTGGTCCCTTGTTAGGGTGGCTGATGATTGTGGTGCCTCAGTTTATCTCCTCTCACTGTGAGCCTTCTTCCTGTGTGTTGATGATAAATCTCCATGTGCTCCAGTGAGAGCATCTTATTGATGATGTAGTAATCATCAGTTTATGGATCTGTCTCCAACTGCTAGTATATCAATCTTACTCTGTCCCCTTTTGAGAATCCTTCAGTTGGTATCTTTTTGTTCTTCCACCCTTTTGGAGCTCTTTTCTTGTTATTCTTTCCTTTCTTTGGTGGCTCTTCTGTCTTTACATCAGATTTAATGTCAGGAACTTCCTTCCCACAGATCAAATCTTCAATCTCTTCCTGCCTTCTCTTTTTAGCCTTCTTATGTTTCATACCCTCTTTTCCTTCTCCACTATCCATCTCTTGCTTCACAGGTGAGCTGAGGAGTGTCTCCTTGGCTTTTTCTTCCCAATGTATGTCTTCTTTCTTCAACCCTCATGCAGCTTTTCTCTTCAATAGTATGCTGTATTTCTTGGAAAACATTTAGAGTGATCTTCTCATCATTTATCCTCAAAGTCATTTTTCCTTGTTCAACATCAATGATGGCCCTTGCTGTGGCCAGGAAAGGTCTTCCCAATATAATAGAATCATTCCCCTCTTCTTCTAAGTCTAAGATTACAAAGTTTGCTGGAAATATGAATTTCCCTACTCTGACAAAGAGATTTTCAATCACCCCCTTGGGAATTACCAGAGATATATCCACTAGCTCCAATGACATCTGTATAGGCTTTACTTTTTCTATAGATATCCTTCTCATCATAGACAGAGGCATGAGGTTAACACTGGATCCTAAATCACACAGTGCCTTGTCAATGATTGTGGCACCAATGGTACAAGGTAAGAAGAAGCTCCCAGAGTCTTTGAGCTTTGGTGGGATGCCTTCTTGGATCATTGCACTGCATTCTTGTGTCAAGATCACTATTTTTTTTTCATTCCAGCTCCTCTTCTTGTTGATAAGCTCCTTTAGAAATTTTACATACAGAGGCATTTGTTCTAAGGCTTCAGCAAGTGGAATGTTAATTTCCAACTTCTTGAAAACTTCTAAAAACTTTGGGAATTATTGATCCTTGATCTCCTTCTGAAATCTTTGAGGATATGACAGAGGAGATGTGTGAGTCTTTACTATCGTCCTCTGTTCTTATGATTGCTCCTCCATGAGTTCCTTTCCCTTCTTTGAAGTTTGTGGTTGTTCCTCTTTCTCTTTGAGTTTCTCCTGGTCGTGCTTGGCTTTGAGTGTCACTTCTTCCTTGCTGCTAGCTTTATCATTCTCAGCTGGTCTCTTGTTAGTTTCTTTGTCATTTACCAAAGTTCTTCCACTCCTTAATTGGATTGTTTTGCACTCTTCCTTGGGGTTGGGAAAGATGTCACTTGGTAGTGCATTAGATGCTCTTTCAGCCACTGCTTGCTTGGACAACTGGCCAATCTGCCTTTCCAAATTCCTCATTGAAGCTTCATGGTTCTTGTTGGCCAATTCTTAATGCTTGATCATCTTCTCCATCAATATCTCCAAGTTGGAGATCCTTTGAGATTCTTGAGGTAGTTGTGGTTGATTTTGTGATGTTGATGGTTAATGATAATTTTTTTGGTTAGTGGATGAGTTGTTGGGTGGATAGTAGTTGGATTGGGATTGATTGTTTTGTGGTTTTCTGTATGAATTTTGGTTAGTGTTTTGATGGTTTTGATGGTTTGTGTTTCTGGAATTGTTCTAGTTTGAGTTTCTTTGCCAAGGCTGTTGGTTTTGGTTCTCTCCCCATTTCAGATTGGGGTGGTTTCTCCAGGATGAGTTGTAAGGGTCTCCATGGAAGTCATTTGGTCCAGAACTTTGATTATGCATGTACTGCACTTGTTCAGGCTGCTGCTCCTCATAGCTTTCCTCCTGCTGTCCCCACACCACTGATGGTTGGTTAGTTTTGCTCACTGCTGCAAGTTGCAATCCATCCATCCTCTTTGACATTGTTTCAATTTGCTGTTGGAGCTGCTGGTGTATGAGTTTATTCTGAGCCAATATGGTATCAACTCCTTCAAGCTCAAATACACCTTTCTTTGGAGCTGTTTGCCTTTCAGAGGAGAAGAAATACTCATTGTTGGCCACCATATCTATTAGATCATGTGACTCTTGAGCAGTTTTCATCATTTGCAAAGATCCTCCTGATGAATAATCCAAAACTTTTTTTGAAGGTAAGGACAAGTCTTCATAGAAATTCTGCAACTCCACCCATTCACTGAACATTCCTTCTGGACATCTTCTGATTAGAGCTTTATACCTCTCCCAAGCTTCATACAATGACTCTCCTTCTTATTGTCTGAAGGTTTGCACATCAATTTTTAGCTTAATGATTCTTTGGCGTGGATAGAATTTGGCTAGAAATTTGCTAACCAAATCATCCCAGCTGGTAATGCTCTCTTTAGGAAACGTTTCTAACCACTGTGTGGCTTAGTCTCTCAGTGAAAATGGGAATAAAAGAAGCTTGTAGATGTCAGGGTGGACTCCATTAGTTTTGACAGTGTCACAGATTCTCAAAAATACAGAGAGGTGTTGGTTTGGATCCTCAGCAGCACTTCCTCCATATTGACAATTGTTTTGAACCAGGGTAATTGGTGCACAAAATTGTGATCATCAATGGTGCCATCAACATGGTACGCTCAATTGTAATCTCAACTTTTTATCACAACTTCGCACAACTAACCAGCAAGTGCACTGGGTCGTCCAAGTAATAAACCTTACGTGAGTAAGGGTCGATCCCATGAAGATTGTTGGTATGAAGCAAGCTATGGTCACCTTGTAAATCTCAGTCAGGCGGATATCAAATAGTTATGGAGTTTTCGAAAATTAATAATAAAGTAAAGATAGAGACACTTATGTAAATCATTGGTGAGAATTTCAGATAAGCGTATAGAGATGCTTTTCGTTCCTCTGAACCTCTGCTTTCCTGCTATCTTCATCCAATCAGTCTTACTCCTTTTCATGGTAAGCTTTATGTAAGGACATCACCTTTGTCAATGGCTACTTTTAATCCTCTCTGGAAAATGGTCCGATGCGCTGTCACTACATGGCTAATCGTCTGGAGGCATCACCCTTGCCAATGGGTGCATCCTATCCTCTTGTGAAAATGGTCCAAATGCTCTGTCACAGCACAGCTAATCATCTGAGGTTCTCGATCATGTTGGAATAGGATTCACCCTCCTTTTGCGTCTGTCACTATGCCCAGCAATCGCGAGTTTGAAGTTTGTCACAGTCATTCAATCCCAGAGTCCTACTCGGAATACCACAGACAAGGTTTAGACTTTCCAGACTCTCATGAATGGCCATCCATGTATTCTAACTTATACCACGAAGACATTTAATAACTCAGACTCGGTCCCCTGTATTAGATATCCAAGAGATATCCATCCAATCGAAGGTAGAACAGAAGTGGTTGTCAGGCACGCGTTCATAGGGAATGATGATGATTGTCACGTTCATCACATTCAGGTTGAAGTGCGAATGAATATCTTAGAAGCGGAATAAGTTAAATTGAATAGAAAACAGTAGTACTTTGCATTACTTCATGAGGAACAGCAGAGCTCCACACCTTAATCTATGGAGTGCAAAAACTCTACCGTTTGAAAATACATAAGTGATGAAGGGTAGGCATGGCCGAATGGCCAGCCCCAAACATGATCAATAGATCAAAATATAATCCAAAGATGTCAAATACAATAGTAAAAGGCTTATTTATAATAAACTAGTTACTAGGGTTTACAGAAGTAAGTAATTGATGCATAAATCCACTTCCGGGGCCTACTTGGTGTGTGCTTGGGTTAAGCTTGAATGTTACACGTACAGAGGTCATTCTTGGAGTTGAACGCCAGTTTGTAACGTATTTCTGGCGTTTAACTCTGGCTTGTGACGTGTTTCTGGCGTTTAACTCCAGACAGCAGTGTAGAACTGGCGTTCAACGCCCTTTTACATCATCTAAACTCGGCCAAAGTATGGACTATTATATATTGCTGGAAATCCCTGGATGTCTAATTTACAACGAAATTGGAAGCACGTCATTTTGAGTTCAATAGCTCCAGAAAATCCACTTTGAGTGCAGGGAGGTCAGAATCCAATAGCATCAGCAGTCCTTCTTCAACCTCTGAATCTGATTTTTGCTCAAGTCCCTCAATTTCAGCCAGAAAATACCTGAAATCACAGAAAAACACACAAACTCATAGTAAAGTCCAGAAATGTGAATTTAACATAAAAACTAATGAAAACATCCCTAAAAGTAACTAGATTCTACTAAAAACATACTAAAAATAATGCCAAAAAGCGTATAAATTATCCGCTCATCACAACACCAAACTTAAATTGTTGCTTGTCCCCAAGCAACTGAAAATCAAATAGGATAAAAAGAAGAGAATATACTATAAATTCCAAACTCCAAACTATC
>NC_029793.2:37975966-37979629 GCF_000816755.2 Arachis ipaensis | reverse complement strand
GATTGAAGTTCAGAATGATTGGCATATATAGGAACTCAGAGTTCAGATAGTGTTATTGATTCTCCTAGTTCAGTATGATGATTCTTGAACACAGCTATTTTATGAGTCTTGACCGTGGCCCTAAGCACTTTGTTTTCCAGTATTACCACCGGATACATAAATGCCACAGACACATAATTGGGTGAACCTTTTCAGATTGTGACTCAGCTTTGCTAAAGTCCCCAATTAGAGGTGTCCAGGGTTCTTAAGCACACTCTTTTTTTTTGCTTTGGACCTTGACTTTAACCGCTCAGTCTCAAGTTTTCACTTGACACCTTCACGCCACAAGCACATGGTTAGGGACAGCTTGGTTTAGCTGCTTAGGCCAGAATTTTATTCCTTTAGGCCCTTCTATCCACTGATGCTCAAAGCCTTGGGATCCTTTTTATTTACCCTTGCCTTTTGGTTTTAAGGGTTATTGGCTTTTTGCTCTTGCCTCTTGGTTTTAAGAGCTTTTGGCTTTTTCTGCTTGCTTTTGCTCTCTTTTTTCTTTCGCTATTCTTTTTCTCTTTTTTTTTCTGCAAGCTTTGTTCTTTGCTGCTTTTTCTTACTTCAAGAATCATTTTTATGATTTTTCAGATTATCAAATAACATGTCTCCTTGTCATCATTCTTTCAAGAGCCAACATATTTAACATTCTTAAACAACAACTTCAAAAGACATATGCACTGTTCAAGCATTCATTCAGAAAACAAGAAGCATTGTTACCACATCAATATAATTAAACTAAGTTCAAGGATAAATTCGAAACTCATGTACTTCTTGTTCTTTTGAATTAAAACATTTTTCATTTAAGAGAGGTGATGGATTCATAGGACATTCATAACTTTAAGACAAAGTTACTAACTACTAATGATCATGTAATAAGACACAAACATGGATAAGCACTTAACATAGAAAATGAAAAACAGAGAATGTAAGAACAAGGAATGAGTCCACCTTAGTGATGGTGGCGTTTCCTTCTTGAGGAACCAATGATGTCCTTGAGCTCTTCTATGTCTCTTCCTTGTCTTTGTTGCTCCTCCCTTATTGCTTTTTTGATCTTCTCTAATTCCATGAAGAATAATGGAGTGCTCTTGATGTTCCACCCTTAATTGTCCCATGTTGGAACTTAATTCTCCTAGGGAGGTGTTGATTTGCTCCCATTAGTTTTATGGTGGAAGGTGCATCCCTTGAGGTATCTCAGGGATTTCTTGATGGTGAGCTTCTTCATGTGCCTGTTGAGATCCATGAATGTGCTCTCTTGTTTGTTCCATCCTTTTCTTAGTGATGGGCTTGTGAGATGAATCTTTCCATCTCCCATGGCTCAGAGGTGGAAGCATTTGTCTTCCCTTTCCTCTTTCTTGAGGTGCCATTAATGGTTATGGAAAAACAAAAAAAGCTATGCTTTTACCATACCAAACTTAGAATGTTGCTCGCCCTCGAGTAAAAGAAGAAAGAATAGAAGAAGAAGAAGAAGATATGGAGGAGATGGAGGGATGTGTGTATGCGGCCATATGGGTGGGATTGGGTGGGAAAGAGATTTTGAATTTTGAAGGTAGGTGGAGTTTATGAGGTAGGTTTATGGGGAAGAGTGGATGGATGTGAGTGATGAAGTGGTGATAAGGAAGAGAGATTGTGTGAAAGAGGGGTGAGAAGAAGTGAGTGGAGGTAGGTGGGGATCCTGTGGGGTCCACAGATCCTGAGGTGTTCAAGGATTTACAACCTTGCACCAAATTAGGCATGCAAAATGCCCTTGCACACAACTCTGGGCGTTCAGCACCAGATTGGTGCTTGTTCTGGGCGTTGAACGCCCATTTGTTGCCCATTTCTGGCGTTAAACGCCAGAACCATGCTTGTTCTGGGCTTCAGCGCCAGCTCTTCTCCAGGGTGCAATTCTGGCGTTCAAACGCCCAGATACTGTCCATTTTGGGCGTTCAGCGCCAGAACCATGCTCTGTTCTGGCGTTGAACGCCAGCCAGATGCTTCTTACTGGCGTTTAAACGCCAGTAAGGTCTTCCTCCAGGGCGTAATTTTTCTTCTGCTATTTTTGATTCCGTTTTCAATTTTTATATTTATTTTGTGACTCCACATGATCATGAACCTAAGAAAACATGAAAAATAAAATAAAAATAAAATTAGATTTAGATAAATAAAAATTGGGTTGCCTCCCAACAAGCGCTTCTTTAATGTCAATAGCTTGATAGTGGGCTCTCATGGAGCCTCACAGATGTTCAGAGCATTGTTGAGACTTCCCAACACCAAACTTAGAGTTTGGATATGGGAGTTCAACACCAAACTTAGAATTTGGTTGTGGCCTCCAACACCAAACTTAGAGTTTGACTGTGGAGGCTTTGGTTGACTCTATTTTGAGAGAAGCTTTTTATGCTTGCTCTCCATGTTTACAGAAGGATGACCTTGAGTTTACAACTCAAGGGAGTCCTCATTCAATTGAAGGACTAGTTCACCTCTGTCAACATCAATTACAGCTCTTGCTGTGGCTAGGAAGGGTCTTCCAAGGATGATGGATTCATCCTCATCCTTCCCAGTATCAAGGATTATGAAATCAGCAGGGATGTAAAGGCCTTCAACCTTTACTAACACATCCTCTACTTGTCCATAAGCCTGTTTTCTTGAATTGTCTGCCATCTCTAATGAGATTTTAGTAGCTTGCACCCCATAGATTCCCAGTTTCTCTATTACTGAGAGGAGCATGAGGTTTATCCCTGACCCAAGGTCACATAGAGCCTTCTCAAAGGTCATGGTGCCTATGGTACAAGGTATTAAGAACTTTCCAGGATCCTGTCTCTTCTGAGGCAATGTCAGTTGATCCAGATCACTCAGTTTATTAGTGAACAAGGGAGGTTCACCTTCCCAGGTCTCAATACCAAATAATTTGGCATTCAGCTTCATGATTGCACCAAGGTACTTGGTAACTTGCTCTTCAGTAACATCCTCATTCTCTTCAGAAGAGGAATACTCATCAGAGCTCATGAATGTCATAAGGAGGTTTAATGGAATCTCTATGGTCTCTAGATGAGCCTCAGATTCCTTTGGTTCCTCAAAGGGAAACTCCTTATTGATCACTGGACGCCCTAGGAGGTCTTCCTCCTTGGGTTTCACGTCCTTCCCTTCTTCCTTGGATTCGGCCATGATGGTTATATCAATGGCCTTGCACTCTCCTTTTGGATTTTCTTCTGTATTGCTTGAGAGAGTACTAGGAGGGATTTCAGTGATCCTTTTACTCACCTGGCCCACTTGTGCCTCCAAATTTCTAATGGAGGACCTTGTTTCATTCATGAAACTTACAGTGGCCTTAGATAGATCAGAGACTAAGTATGCTAAATTAGAGGTATTTTGTTCAGAGTTCTCTGTCTGTTGCTGAGTGGATGATGGAAAAGGTTTACTATTGTTAAACCTTACTAAAGAGTCTCAGACTTACCTTACGTTCGACGTAGGTTGTCATGAGTTCTCCGTAGAAGACTTCTTCTTCGAATATTAGGACTTTTGGGACGTTATCGTCTCCACTTAATGTACCCACTTGGAATACCTTTGTGGATATTGGGGAGTACCTCTTTAGTGGGTTTAGAGAGTACCTTCCTAGTTGTTTTCGGAGTTGTTCCGAAATTATTACCACCTTCTTTA
>NC_029793.2:37956632-37975920 GCF_000816755.2 Arachis ipaensis | reverse complement strand
GAAAGCCTTGACCAGCTTATCCCAAGAGTTCAGGCTATCTTTGGCTTGAGAGTCCAACCATATTCTAGCTCTGTCTCTCACAGCAAAAGAGAAAAGCATGAGCCTGTAGACTTCAGGATCTACTCCATTAGTCTTAACAGTATCACAGATTTGCAAGAATTCAGTTAAGAACTGAAAAGGATCTTCAGATGGAAGTCCATGAAACTTGCAGTTCTACTGCATCAGAGAAACTAATTGAGGTTTCAGCTGAAAATTGTTTACTCCAATGGCAGGAATGGAGATGCTTCTTCCATGTAAATTGGAATTAGGTGCAGTAAAGTCACCAAGCATCCTCCTTGCATTATTATTATTTTCGGCTGCCATCTCCTCTTCTTGTTCGAAAATTTCTGAAAGGTGCTTGCTGGATTGTTGTAATTTAGCTTCTCTTAGTTTCCTCTTCAGAGTCCTTTCAGGTTCTGGATCTGCTTCAACAAGAATATTCTTGTCCTTGCTCCTGCTCATATGAAAAAGAGGGGACAGAAAAATAATAATAATAGAGATCCTTTTTGCCCAAGCATAGAGGTTCCCTTATGTGAGTAGAAAAAAAGAAGAAGAGAAAATCTGAACTCAGAGAGAGAGAGGGTTCGGATTTTTGGTGAGATAAAGTGTTAGTAGATGAATAAATGAATAGAAGGAGATGAGAGAGAAAGAGAATTTTCGAAAATTATTTTTGAAAAAGAGTTAGTGATTTTCGAAAATAGTTTTTGAAAAAGGTTAGTAATTTTCGAAAATTAAAATAAAAAATTAAAATAATTAGTTAATTAAAAAGAAATTTTGAAATAGGGGGAAGATATTTTCGAAAATTAGAGAGAGAGAGTTAGTTAGGTGGTTTTGAAAAAGATAAGAAACAAACAAAAAGTTAGTTAGTTAGTTGAAACAAATTTTGAAAATCACTTTTGAAAAGATGAGAAGATAAGAAGTTAGAAAAGATATTTTAAAATCAAATTTTGGAAAAGATAAGATAAGAAGATATTTTTGGAAAGATATGATTGAAATTAGTTTTGAAAAATATTTGATTTTTAAAATCACAATTAATGACTTGATTCACAAGCAATCACAAAATATGATTCTAGAACTTAAAGTTTGAATCAAAACATTAATTGATGATGTTATTTTTGAAAATTATGTGATAAAGATAAGAAAAAGATTTTTGAAAAATATTTTTAAAATTTTTGAAAATAACTAAGAAAAATGAAAAAGATTTGATTTTTGAAAAAGATTTTGAAAGAGATAAGATTTTTAAATTGAAAATTTGATTTGACTCATAAGAAACAACTAGATTTTAAAAATTTTTGAAAGAGTCAACTCAAATTTTCGAATTTATGATAGAAAAAAGGGAAAGATATTTTTTTTTTAATTTTTGAATTTTTAATGATGAGAGAGGGAAACATGAAAAATGATGCAATGCATGAGAATTTTGGATCAAAGTATGTGATGAATGCAAGAACACTATGAATGTCAAGATGAACACCAAGAACACTTTGAATGTCAAGATGAACATCAAGAACATATTTTTGAAAAATTTTTAATGCAAAGAAAACATGCCAGACACCAAACTTAGAAATCTTTCATGTTTAGACTCTATGGATGCAAGAATGCATATGAAAAACAAGAAAAGATGCAAAACAAGAAAACATCAAGATCAAACAAGAAGACTTACCAAGAACAACTTGAAGATCATGAAGAACACTATGAATGCATGAATTTTTCGAAAAATGCAAGATGAATATGCAATTGACACCAAACTTTTAACTTGACTCAAGACTCAAACAAGAAACACAAAATATTTTTGATTTTTATGATATTTTGAAAATTTTTTTTTGGATTTTTCGAAAATTATTTGAAAAAAAAAAATAAGGATTCCAAAATTTTTAATATGAATTCCAGGAATCTTATGCTCTTTAGTCTAAAGCTCCAATCTGAGGGTCAGGCATGGCTTAATAGCCAGCCAAGCTTTAGTATGTAATTACATGCATAAGCTAATTTGCTAAGAAAGACAAAGAAGCTCTTCTCTTGAGTATAAGTGAAACCTCAGTCCAAAAGAGTTTAGACATGGCTTTACAGCCAGCTAGGCTTCACAGGCTTCATGATTTCTTAAAAATTCTGAAGAAAAATATATTTTTGAAAACATTTTTATTTTTAAAATTTTTTTTTTCGAAAACAAATGAGAAGTTTTTGAAAAGTTTTTTTGAAAAAATTTTTGAGAATAAAACAAAAGAAAATTACCTAATCTGAGCAACAAGATGAACCGTCAGTTGTCCAAACTCGAACAATCCCCGGCAACAACGGAAAAAACTTAGTGCACGAAATTGTGATCATCAATGGCGCCATCAACATGGTACGCTCAATTGTAATATCAACTTTTTATCACAACTTCGCACAACTAACCAGCAAGTGCACTGGGTCGTCCAAGTAATAAACCTTGCGTGAGTAAGGGTCGATCCCACGGAGATTGTTGGTATGAAGCAAGCTATGGTCACCTTGTAAATCTCAGTCAGGCGGATATCAAATAGTTATGGAGTTTTCGAAAATTAATAATAAAGTAAAGATAGAGACACTTATGTAAATCATTGGTGAGAATTTCAGATAAGCGTATAGAGATGCTTTTCGTTCCTCTGAACCTCTGCTTTTCTTCTATCTTCATCCAATCAGTCTTACTCCTTTCCATGGCAAGCTTTATGTAAGGACATCACCTTTGTCAATGGCTACTTTTAATCCTCTCTGGAAAATGGTCCGATGCGCTGTCACTGCATGGCTAATCGTCTGGAGGCATCACCCATGCCAATGGCTGCATCTTATCCTCTTGTGAAAATGGTCCAAATGCTCTGTCACAGCACGGCTAATCATCTAAGATTCTCGATCATGCTGGAATAGGATTCACCCTCCTTTTGCGTCTGTCACTACGCCCAGCAATCGCGAGTTTGAAGTTTGTCACAGTCATTCAATCCCAGAGTCCTACTCGGAATACCACAGACAAGGTTTAGACTTTCCGGACTCTCATGAATGGCCATCCATGGGTTCTAACTTATACCACGAAGACATTTAATAACTCGGACTCGGTCCCCTGTATTAGATATCCAAGAGATATCCATCCAATCGAAGGTAGAACAGAAGTGGTTGTCAGGCACGCGTTCATAGGGAATGATGATGATTGTCACGTTCATCACATTCAGGTTGAAGTGCAAATGAATATCTTAGAAGCAGAATAAGTTGAATTGAATAGAAAATAGTAGTACTTTGCATTACTTCATGAGGAACAGCAGAGCTCCACACCTTAATCTATGGAGTGCAGAAACTCTACCGTTTGAAAATACATAAGTGATGAAGGGTAGGCATGGCCGAATGGTCAGCCCCAAACGTGATCAATAGATCAAAATATAATCCAAAGATGTCAAATACAATAGTAAAAAGTCTTATTTATACGAAACTAGTTACTAGGGTTTACAGAAGTAAGTAATTGATGCATAAATCCACTTCCGGGGCCCACTTGGTGTGTGCTTGGGCTGAGCTTGAATGTTACACGTGCAGAGGTCATTCTTGGAGTTGAACGCCAGTTTGTAACGTATTTCTGGCGTTCAACTCTGGCTTGTGACGTGTTTCTGGCGTTTAACTCCAGACAGCAGCGTAGAACTGGCGTTCAACGCCCTTTTACGTCATCTAAACTCGGCCAAAGTATAGACTATTATATATTGCTGGAAGGACCTGGATGTCTACTTTCCAACGCAATTGGAAGCGCGTCATTTTTAGTTCTGTAGCTCCAGAAAATCCACTTTGAGTGCAGGGAGGTCAGAATCCAACAGCATCAGCAGTCCTTCTTCAACCTCTGAATCTGATTTTTGCTCAAGTCCCTCAATTTCAGCCAGAAAATACCTGAAATCACAGAAAAATACACAAACTCATAGTAAAGTCCAGAAATGTGAATTTAACATAAAAACTAATGAAAACATCCCTAAAAGTAACTAGATTCTACTAAAAACATACTAAAAACAATGCCAAAAAGTGTATAAATTATCCGCTCATCAGTAATCAATTGAGGCTTAAGTTCAAAGTTATTAGCATGGACATTGGGGGTTAGGATGCTACTCCCACAATTCTTTGGGTTGGGGATAGTGTAGGAGGCTAAGACTCTTCTCTGAGGCTGGCCATTGTTGTTGGCCATACCATCAGTGTGAATTGGGATGTTATCCTCCATCACTTGATCTTCCTCCTCTGATTCCTCTTCTCCAATAACTCCCTTCCCTCTTGCTTCTCTTATCAATCTTCGGAGGGTTCTATCGTCAAGGTTAAAAGATGTGGATTTACCTCTTCTTCCTCCTGACATAAAACACAAAACTAGAAATCAAAAGCAATTCACTCTACTGCTAGAGTGAGGTGAATGTTAGCTTAAACAAAAACTCATATAGTTAGTGTGCTTAGTAAAAATAAAAAGAAAATGCTTAATCTAGATTATCACCCTACTTAATTATTGTCAATCTAAATCAATCCACGGCAACGGCACCAAAAACTTGATGAGGAAAAAATGATTCCACACAAAACTCACTGGCAAGTGTACCGGGTCGCATCAAGTAGTAATAACTCACAAGAGCGAGGTCGATCCCATAGGGATTGATGGATTGAGCAATTTTAGTTAGGTGATGAATTTAGTTAAGCGAATATTTGAGGATTCGAGTGAAACTTGATTAACAGAAGCTAAATTGCAAGTAAATAAAAGGGAGAAGGTAAATTGACAGAATATAAAGGTGCTGAAGAAGTAAATTGCAGAAACTTAAAGGGCAAGAAAGTAAAAGATCTAAAACTTAAATTGCAAGAAAGGTAAATGACTGAAACTTAAAGTGCAAGAAACTTAAATTGCTGAATCTAAATTGCTGAGAAATGTAAATTGCTTGAAGAATAAAAGGGATTTGGGTATTGGGATTCAGAATTGAACGAGAAAATGTAAATTAAAGTAAATCAAAAAGCTATGAGATGAAGAGATTCAGATCTAGATTTCAGTAACAAAACAGAAATGGAAAATTGCTTGGAGAAACAAACAGAAAGAAAACTTGGCTCAATTATGAAATTCTAAAAGTGAAGTTGAAGATCGAAGAAAAGTAATGAGATCAGGAAGCAGAACTAGATCTCAATCACTCCCTTGACCAAACAGAAAAGAAATTACAGAAGAAATAAAAATGAAAATAGAAAAGGGAACTCAGATCTAACTTCTAATTCTCAGAATTATCAAAAGAAAAGTAGAAGATGGTTTGATAAACCCCAATTTTGTGGTTTATACTGTGTAGAATTTGGGGTTTTTGTCAACATTTCTCACACTTATTCAAAAGAAATGCATGGTTTTGTGTTCACTTCCTAATATTGCTCCATGATGAAAAATATGCTTATTTCGCCTTAAAATTGCTATATTTTGATCCTCTTTTATTGCCATTCGATGCCGTGATGCATTTGTTGAGTGATTTCAGAATTAATAGGGCAAGAATGGCCTAGAAGAGAGAAAGAAAGCATGTACAAAAGGAAGGAATATGAAGATTTGGATTTTGGGAAACCAAGCATGGACGCGCACGCGCACTCCACGCGCACGCGTGCATGAGGATGTTTGGAAGTGGCGCACAAGGATGGACGCATCTGCACGGGTCAAAGACTTCCCACCGACGCGCGCACGCACCTGGTGCACACGCGTGGATCACAAAAGCAATCGGCGCGCACGCGCGGAAGGCTGCACGTGACCTCATTAAAGAAAATCGTGCCTGGAAATTTCTGAGGCTCATTAGGCCCAAATTCAAGCTATTGCTACATGGAAAAGATCCAAGGATGCTAGGGAGAAAGGGGGGATCAATCATTTTACACTTAGACACAATTTTTAGCTAGTTTTTGGTTCTTTGTTCTTCTAGAGAGAGAAACCCTTGTTCCTCTCTAGATCTAGCTTTAATTTGATCTTCCCTTGTTGAATTTTGAATTGGATCTTGTTAATTACTAGTTTTGATTGTTTAATTTGAATTCCTTAGTATAATTTTACTTAGATCTTGTGTTAGTTTTATGGATTCTTGTCAATTGTTACTTTATACCCATTGTTTGAGTGTTGTGAATCTTGACTTTTTAGTGTTACATTGATGATTTCTTTGATTAATTGTGTTGTTTGAGTGATTATATGTTGATGATTGTTAGTGGGTACTTGTTAATTTCAATTTAATTGCAATTTGAACATGTCTTTTATTAATGCTTACCATGTGTTTGATGAATTGTTTACTATGATTATGGAGTAGTTCTCTTTACTCTTGGCCTAGGCTAAGGGGATTGGGTAAACTTGAGTCATTGGGTCTAATGGATTTGATGATTTGGGAACCCTTAGTGGTCAATTTGATAACCATTAACACTAACCTACTACTAAGTCAATTAGTAGTGAGGTTAGGCCTTATGGGTTGATGTTGACCAAACCATTTAACGTACTTCAAGTATAGAAGTAGACTTAATGAGTTTGGTTCCTCATAATTGTCAAGATATGGTTGTTAGACAAGGATAGTGACCCCAATTCCCATGCCTAGCCAAGAGTTACTTTTATTATTCATATTTGAAAACCCAAATTCTAATTGTCTTGTCTTAGTTATAGCTATTGTTTAGTTTTAGAGTAGAATTATATTGAATGTTATCCTATTAGTTTGGAATTGCTCACATCTTGCTTAGTTATTTGAATAGTTACTTGCATTTTAAGATTACTTGTTTGTTAAGATTCCTATTTTAATTTCTTGCTCATGACTTACAACCCCGAATTTCTAAACAATGTTGAAGCATATGTTTGCCCATTCCTTGTGAGACGACCCGAGGTTTGAATACTTCGGTTACTTTTATTGGGATTGAACTTGTGATAACCAAATCCCTTTTTAAATTTGATACTCGAGGATTGTTGTTGGTAGAGCTATACTTGCAACGGGACTTTACTGAGAAAATCTATTCCGACGTGACCCTCGAGGTACCATCAAATTTTTGGCGCTGGTGCTGGGGAATGGTTGCAACATATGCCTTGATATTGGTTATGTGAATATGTGAATATTGTAGATAGTTTACTTTCTTTCAATACTTAGCTTTAGTCTAGATTTCTTTTGTTTGTGTGCTATGACTCCCAAGTTTGATGACTCGATCTCAACTAAATTCTAGCTTAGCCGAGTTTGACCCTGAGATTGAAAGAACTTTGTTATACACTCGGCAAGCTAGACGGCGGTTGGACTATATGGCTAGTACTTCAGCCTCTCTTGAGGAACATACCGAATCACTAGGTGGTACCGAGAGTGACTTGGAGTCCGCTACTTCCTATTCTTCTGTTGGCACTACTAATACATCTTTGCATCCTACAGGTGAACCATACATGGCGGAGCCACGACGGATCACTTTGCATGAGCAAGGAGCTCCAGATATCACACTTCAACCATTGCAAGCGAGGTATCCTAACCTTGATCCAAACTTTGAGTTGAAGAGTAGCTTGATACATATACTTCCTAAATATCATGGGTTGCCGGGTCAAGACCCCATCCGACATCTAAGATATTTTCAAGTTGCTTGTTCTACGGCTCGAAGGCATGGAGCCGATGAGTTGGCTATTATGGTTTTTTCCTTTCCTTTTTCTCTCGAAGGGCAAGCGAAGACATGGTTTTATTTGCTACCGGATGAGATTGCGACCAATTGGGATTTCTTGGGAAGAGAGTTTCTAGATAAGTTCTTTCTACCGGAAAAGACCGATTATGTCCGGAAGGAGATCTCGGGTATAATGCAAAGAGACCAAGAGAGTTTGTATGAGTATTGGACTCGGTTCAAGAGGTTATTGGAATCTTGTCCGCATCATAGATTGAACACTCACTTGCTCATTAGTTACTTCACCAGAGGTCTTTGTGTGGAAGATAGAAGATTGCTCACCGCTACTAGTGGTGGTTCCCTTTCGAAAAACAAGATGGAGGGAGAAGCTTGGAAGTTGATAAATGATGTTGCCGAGGCTACACAACATACAAGGGTGAGAAGTAATCCTCTCAAGGGTGTGGTAGAATCATCCCCTTCCGAAGCAAGCCTAACCAAAGCACTTGGGGATATGACCACCATCCTCACGCAAATACAAAAGGATCAAAAGGAATACTACTCCATCCAAGCCATCCAAGCCCCACCTCCAGTTTCTCAACTTGAAGGCCTTCCTAGGATTTGTGGTTTGTGCTCTAGCACCACACATTACACCGATCAATGCCATTAAATTCTAGAGGAACATGCCCTTGTAGTGGCTAATGTGAATTACAACAACTGTCCACCCTCTCATTCTCAAGGCCAAAACAACTACTCTCATGGTGGTAATCAAAATCAAGGGTGGAGGGATAATGCACAAGGGAGCAATCAAAACCAAAGATGGAACAACTCTTCCTCTCATCACAACAACCAATCTTCATCCCAATACCACCATAACAACACCAACTACCAAGCCAACCAAGGTCACTCCAACTAAAACCAAAACAACTACACCAAATACCAAGCACCACACCATAGACAACAATCCAACTAACCCTCTCCATCTTCCACCAATCAAGTTGATGAGCTTAGAACTGCCATGGAGAAACGGGACGAGAGCAACAAGGCTCAATTTGAAGCCTTAGGCGCTCAATTGGCTAACCTCACCAACATGCTTTCAAAGATGGCCATGTCAAACCAACCCTCAAACTCCAACAACAACACCAACTAACCCTCAAGATCTTCAAACCTTCCATCCTAACCCCAACCAAATCCCAAGGGCGGTCTCAACGCCATCACTCTACGGTCGGGGACTACATTAGAGGAGATACCTCCAAGGGTCATGGAAGACATTCGTGAGAAAGAAGTGGTTGTTGAAGCTGCTCATGAAGAAGAGGAGGTGGACAAAAGGCATGAGGAAGAAGGAGTAAGCCTCAAGGAACCCAAGAGGAAAGCTATAGTGGATGAGTCCATTCCTATTCCATTCCCTTCCATGGTGAAGAAAGCAAAAAAAACGCCGGAATTTGATTTGAACATGCTTCAAGTGTTCAAGAAGGTTGAAGTAATCATACCACTTCTTGATGCTATTCAACAAATTCCGAAGTATGGAAAATTTTTGAAAGACTTGTGTACACACAAGGATAGGATAGGAGAATTGGAGACATTATCCTTGGGTACTTCAATCTCTTCCTTGATGGAACCTATTCCAAAGAAATATGGTGACCCTGGGCCTTGTTTGGTGTCTTGTTGTATTGGTGGGCGCACTTTTCATGATTGTATGTGCGACCTAGGAGCTTGTGTAAGCATCATTCCACTTTCTATTTTTGTGCGGTTGAATTTAGCTCCATTAAAGAAGTCGGCGGCGAAGTTTTCCCTAGCCGATAAAACTGTGATCACGGTGATAAGAATAGCCAAAGATGTACTTGTGGCGATCGAGGATTTAGTTTTTCTGGTTGACTTTTACATCCTTGAAATGCCTCCAACAGAAAATAGAAGCTCATCCTCCGTTCTACTTGGTAGACCCTTCCTTAAGACCTCTAAATTCAAGTTAGATGCCTTTACCGGCACATATTCCTTTGAGGTTGGAGACAAGACTATCAAGTTCAATTTGGAAGAAGCCATGAAACATCCTCCCGAAGAGCATTCCGTTCTCCGATGTGATGTAATTGACGAAGTGGTAGCAGAAGTGCAAGAAGAAGACCACAACAAGCTATGCTACCCTATTATTGAAGAGACGGATGCCCAAGAGGGTGAACATGAGAAAGTTGTTGAGAATGAACTCCGTGAACTTGATGAAAAAGAACCTCAGCTTGAGGCAAAGAGTGAATTGAAACCTCTTCCATCTCATTTGAAGTATGCTTTCTTAGAGGACAACCAAAAGTTTTCGGTCATTATTGCTAGTGAGCTTTCTAGTGAAGAGGAAGAAAAGCTCCTAGATGTTCTAAGAAAGTACAAGAAGGCAATTGGATGGAGCCTAGCCGATATTGTGGGGATTGACCCCCGCAAGTGCATGCATCGCATATTTTTCCAAGAGGGGGCTAGCGCTTTGGTGCGCACCATTCCCACTAGCGTTCACTTCTTTGAACGCTACGCTCCCTTGGTTGAGCGTTCCCTTGGTTCCAAGCCTTGTGTCGCGATAAAGTTCACCAAAGTGAACGCTACTCTCAAACTTTTGAGCGCTACCCTTTGTGTCTTTGGTGCATTTGGCAAGGAGCTTCCTCCCAAGGCTGAAACCCACGATAAAGTTCACAAAGTGAATGCCAAGTTCACTTTTTTGAACGTTGCTCCTTTGATTGGCCTCCCCCTTTTCTTCATTTCTTCACCTACAAGTAACCAAGCAACTAATCAAAGTATTACCAAATTTACAAGGTCTTTGCATCATTTATGAAAATCAATTAATTCTAGCATAAACCCTATGATTTTGTATAAAATAATTGATGGTTGATTGATTCAAAATAATCATGAAAATCCACTCCAATTACTTACTTATTGTGCAAGAAAGTGCATAAAACCTAATGAAACTAATGAAAAATGCTTGTAAAACTAGCATAAGATGACTTGTCATCAGTAATTAAACATAATGGCATATGATTTAATTAAAGGGGTACTCTTCACAGAGTAACAAAAGTGCAACATTCGTGTTACCAATATAGAAAGCAAACAGCCAGGCCGTATACTGGCCGTCGGACAACGGAAAATATCATAACACGCTAAGACATGGACAAGTATGACGACCCTTAACCTCGGTTTTCTTACTGGCTGGACTACTCATGGTTGTCGTCGGTATTAGCCGGCTGCTCAGAGTCATCACTAGGCTTTTCGATCGGGAGTGTAAGCTTCTCCTCCAAAGTAGCCACCCTGCCTAGCACTTCCTACCACTTGGCGAGCTGATGATTTTCCTGTTGACGGAGGTCGTTGATCTCCGCCGTCAACTCAGCTTCCTTGGCTTCAGTTCGCCAGATCGTGGCATCCTTCTTCTCCCTTGCTAGGCTAAGCAACAGATGCTTTCCCCGAACTTCTCTCTCTGCTTCCGCCAGCTCCAAGTCTGTGCCCCTCAACTTCACGTCAGTCGTCAAATGCGCAGTCCTGGCGGTGCTCAGCTGTTCGAGGTACTTCTCAATTTTGGCCTTCAGATCATCCTCCCACCTTACTAGTGCCTCCTCAACCAGATCACAGTCTGCACACTTTCCCTCCAGACGGATGATGTCAATCAGGGCCGCGATCGGCAGGTCTGCTAGGTCCTCCATGCGCCTCTGGTTGGTTGGTTCGGTGACGGAGTTTTCGGACATGGTCAGTTCACTTGGCATGAGTTTTGGACTAGTATTTACGTTAGGATAAGCCTGTGGCAAGTATCACGAGAACAGAAACTTACGAGTTACGAGTGATTTATAACGAGGAGCGTGGGATCAACCGAAGCATCTGGGAGACGTTTCGGCCTCTAACTGGGACAAATGCATCAATAGTTATATGTATTGGTTATGATTTCATAAATTAACATAAACCATTGTTGAGATGAAGACTTACTTAGTTAACATAATTAATCATTATAGTTTGTAAACATTAAATTTGATTTATCATTCGATTAATTATGAAATAAATAACTGTACTAAATAATGAAGTCATGTCTAACTTGTTGGGTAAAACATGAAACTGATGGTCGAATTTGAATAGGGATAGAAAACTGAGGGCCATCACATGGCTCATAGTCAGATTTGTAAGTTTTCATCCCTTTTTTTTCCTAACGGGAATAAAAACCTTGATATCCGAGGATGAGGTGCTTAAAGAAAAAAAGGAAAACAACCCTATTGTCAGAAAACACCATCGAAACCCCGACAAAAAACAATGTAAAGCAGGAGGTCGTCAATGGTTTTTCCGTCTAAGTCTAAGATGAAAGCATTAACGCACATGGCAATAGAGCAGTACAGAAGCAACCAAACATAATAAGTAATAACTAAGATCCTCCAGGCGAGGACGGAAACGGAAGAATGACATGTGTCATGTGCTTACGCACCAGGAAGACTAGCCCCGGCACCCTCATTGCCCGATTGTGTCAGGTCAACACCCGCTTCACGGAGCAGTTCTCCATGCCTCTACTTTGGCTCCCCGACACTCACTCCCAGAGCATCCCACTTTTCAAACTCAGATTGTTGCCATTGACGAAGGTTTTCGACCCTCGCCTTTATGTATTCTGCTTGCGGTTCCAGCACCCGGATTAGGCGATCGTTAGTGTGTCTCACAAACCACAATAGCACTTCCACCTCATGGCTTGCGTGCTCGCACTCCTCACCTCAAAATCCTTCACCTTTAGCCTGGCTTCGGCCGCTGACTGCGTCACTGATGAGCAGATAATTTATACGCTTTTTGGCATTATTTTTAGTATGTTTTAGTATATTTTAGTTAGTTTTTATTATGTTTTTATTAGTTTTTAAATAAAAATCACATTTTTGGACTTTAATATGAGTTTGTGTATTTTTCTGTGATTTCAGGTATTTTCTGGCTGAAATTGAGGGACCTGAGCAAAAATCTGATTCAGAGGCTGAAAAAGGACTGCAGATGCTGTTGGATTCTGACCTCCCTGCACTCGAAGTGGATTTTCTGGAGCTTCAGAAGCCCAATTGGTGCGCTCTCAACTGCGTTGGAAATTAGACATCCTGGGCTTTCCAGCAATATATAATAGTCCATACTTTGCCCGAGATTTGATGGCCCAAACCGGCGTTCCAAGTCAGCATAAAATTCTGGCGTCAAAACGCTAGAACTGGCATAAAAGCTGGAGTTAAACGCCCAAACTGGCACAAAAGCTGGCGTTTAACTCCAAGAAAAGTCTCTACATATGAAAGCTTCAAAGCTCAGCCCAAGCACACACCAAGTGGGCTCAGAAGAAGATTTCTGCACTAATTGCTTATTTCTGTAACCCTAGGCTACTAGTTTTCTATAAATAGGACCTTTTGCTATTATACTTTTCGATACTTTCGATACTTTTCGATACTTTCGATACTTTCGATACTTTCAATACTTTTCATCTTTGGAACTTATATGTTCACGTTTGAGGCTGGCCTCACGGCCATGCCTAGACTTCTTGTTCTTATGTATTTTCAACGGTGGAGTTTCTACACACCATAGATTAAGGTGTGGAGCTCTGCTGTTCCTCATGAATTAATGCAAAGTACTATTATTTTCTGTTCAACTCAAGCCTATTTCTTCTCCAAGATATTCATTCGCACTCAAGAACATGATGAATGTGATGATCCGTGACACTCATCATCATTCTCACCTATGAACGCGTGCCTGACAACCACTTCCGTTCTACATGCAAACAAGCTTGAATGTATATCTCTTGGGTTTCTAATCTCAGATTAAAACCTTCGTGGTATAGACTAGAATTATTGGTGGCCATTCCTGAGATCTGGAAAGTCTAAACCTTGTCTGTGGTATTCCGAGTAGGATCTGGGAAGGGATGACTGTGACGAGCTTCAAACTCGCGAGTGTTGGGCGTAGTGACAGACGCAAAAGGATCAATGGATCCTATTCCAACATGATCGAGAACCGACAGATAATTAGCCGTGCGGTGACAGCGCATTTGGACCATTTTCACTGAGAGGACGGGAAGTAGCCATTGACAACGGTGATGCCCAAGATAAAGCTTGCCATCGAAAGGAGTATGAATGATTGGAAGAAGGCAATAGGAAAGCAGATGTTTAGGAGGAACAAAGCATCTTCATACGCTTATCTGAAATTCTCACCAATGAATTACATAAGTATCTCTATCCTATTTTATGTTTTATTCATCTTTTAATTATCAATCCTCCATAACCATTTGAATCCACCTGACTGAGATTTACAAGATGACCATAGCTTACTTCAAGCCAACAATCTCCGTGAGATCGACCCTTACTCACATAAGGTTTATTACTTGGACGACCCAGTGCACTTGCTGGTTAGTTATGCGGAGTTGTGATAAAGAGTTGAGATTACAATTGTGCGTACCAAGTTGTTGGCGCCATTGATGATCACAATTTCATGCACTAAGTTTTTGGCGCCGTTGCCGGGGATTGTTCAAGTTTGGACAACTGATGGTTCATCTTGTTGCTCAGATTAGGTAATTTTATTTTATTTTTATTTTCAAAAAATTAAAAAAAAAATATTTTATTCTTCAAAGTCTTTAAGAATGAATTCTAGAGTTTAATGATGATCTGTTGAAGTCTGTCTGGCTGTGAAGCCATGTCTAATCTTTTGGACCGAGGTTTCAACTGATCATCACAAGAGCTTGTTGATTTCTATCAAGGTAATGATCTGCTAAAGCTTGGCTGGCCATTGGCCATGTCTAGTGTTTTGGACCGAAGCTTTCACTGAAAGCTTGGCTGGCTAGTAAGCCATGTCTAATTCCTGGACCGGAGTTTTAGACTAACATTGTATGATTCTTGGAATTCTCATTAAAAATTTTGAATCTCTTTATTTTCTTTTCCATATAATTTTTGAAAAATCACAAAAAATGTTTTTTATAAAATCTCAAAACCAAAAATATTTTGTGTTTCTTGTTTGAGTCTAGTGTCTAATTTTAAGTTTGGTGTCAATTGCATGTCTTTATTCTTCTAATTTTCGAAAATTACATGCATTATGTTCTTCATTGATCTTCAAGTTATTCTTGATGATTTTCTTGCTCTGATCTTTAAATTCTCTTATTTTGTGTCTTTTGTTGTTTCTCATATGCATTCTCAATTTGTTAGTGTCTCTAATATGAAAATTTCTAAGTTTGGTGTCTTGCATGCATTGTTTGTTTGATCTTGTTTTTCATGATTAGTTGCATTTTGATTATTTCTCATCATTAAAAAAATTCAAAAAAATTTTCAAAATTATGTCTTTTCAAGTCAATAATACAGAGAATTGAAGATTCAGAACAGACAGCAGAGGAATTACACAGAAAAAGCTGGGCGTTCAAAACGCCCAGTGAGGAAGGAAAACTGGCGTTTAAACGCCAGCCAGGGTACCTGGCTGGGCGTTAAACGCCCAAAAGGGTAGGATTTTGGGCGTTAAACGCCAGAATGGATACCATTCTGGGCGTTTAACGCCAGGATGGCACAAGAGGGAAGATTTTGTTTTTAATTCAAATCTTTTTCAAATTTTCATAATTTTTCAAAATCATATTAATCATATCTTTTCAAAATCAATTTCTTTCTATTTTTTTTCATTTTCAAAAATCCTTGCCACAATTAATGATTTAATTCAAAATTTTCAAGTTGTTACTAGCGTATTAAGAAATGATCAAATTTTAAATTCTAGAATCATATCTTCTAATTTCTTATTAGTCAAGTAATTAACTTTAATTTCTAAAACTTTTCTTTTTTTAATTTGATTTTCAATCATATCTTCTCAATCACATCTTTCTCAAAATAATTTTCAATCATATCTTTTTGATTTCTAATTTCAAAATCTTTTTCAAAATCAATTACTATTACCTCAATTTCAATTTTCGAAAATCATCAACCATTTTTTTAAAATTTCTTTTAATTATTTCAAAATCTTTTTAATTTATTTTTGAAAATTCTTCCTCTCTTCTCACATCCTTCTATTTAAGGACTAACACTCCTCCACTGTCAGCAATTCGGACTCTCTCTATAAGTTCTAATTGTCTCCTCTCTACCTCCTTCTTCTATTCTTCTTTTCCTCTGACACCTCAAGGAATCTCTATACTGTGACATAGAGGATTCCATACTTTCTTCTTCTCTCTTTCATATGAGCAGGAGCAAGGACAAAGGAATTCTTGTTGAAGCTGATCCTGAACCTGAAAGGACCTTGAAGAGAAAGCTAAGAGAAGCTAAAGTCCAACTATCTGTAGAGGACCTAACAGAAATTTTCAAACAAGAAGAAGCCATGGCAGCCGAAAATAACAACAATGCCAACAATGCAAGGAAGGTGCTTGGTGACTTTACTGAACCTACTCCCGACTTCTATGGGAGAAGCATCTCTATCCCTGCCATTGGAGCAAACAACTTTGAGCTTAAGCCTCAATTAGTTTCTCTAATGCAACAGAATTGCAAGTTTCATGGACTTCCATTAGAAGATCCTCATCAGTTCTTAGCTGAATTATTGCAAATTTGTGATACTGTTAAGACCAATGGGGTTGAGCCTGAGGTCTACAGACTTATGCTCTTCCCTTTTGCCGTAAGAGACAGAGCTAGGATATGGTTGGATTCACAACCTAAGGAAAACCTGAACTCTTAGGAAAAGCTAGTTAATGCCTTCTTGGCAATGTTCTTTCCACCTCAAAAATTGAGTAAGCTTAGAGTGGAAGTCCAAACCTTCAGACAGAAGGAACGTGAATCACTCTATGAAGCTTGAGAAAGATACAAGCAATTGATCAGAAGGTGTCCTTTTGACATGCTTTCAGAGTGGAGCATCATAGGTATCTTCTATGATGGTCTGTCTGAACTGTCCAAGATGTCATTGGACAACTCTGCTGGAGGATCTCTTCATCTGAAGAAGACGCCTACAGAAGCTCAGGAACTCATTGAAATGGTTGCAAATAACCAATCATGTATACTTCTGAAAGGAATCCTGCGAATAATGGGACGAATCAGAAGAAAAGAGTTCTTGAGATTGACACTCTGAATTCCATATTGGCTCAAAACAAAATATTGACTCAGCAAGTCAATATGATTTCTCAGAGTTTGTCTGGAATGCAAGTAGCAATAGGAAGTACCAAAGAAGCTTCATCTGAAGAAGAAGCTTATGATCCTGAGAACATAGCAATGGAAGAGGTGAATTACATGGGAGAACCATATGGAAACACCTATAACCCTTCATGGAGAAATCATCCAAATCTCTCATGGAAGGACCAACAGAGGCCTCAACAAGGCTTCAACAACAGTAATGGTGGAAGAAATAGGTTTAGCAATAGCAAGCCTTTTCCATCATCTTCTCAGCAACAGACACAGAATTCTGAGCAGAGCCACTCTGACTTAGCAACCATAGTCTCTGATTTAATTAAGACCACTCAAAGTTTCATGACTGAAACAAGGTCCTCCATTAGAAATTTGGAGGCACAAGTAGGTCAGCTGAGTAAGAAAGTTATTGAACTCCCTCCTAGTACTCTCCCAAGCAATACAGAAGAGAATCCAAAAAGAGAGTGCAAGGCCATAACTTTAACCAACATGGCCGAATGCATAGAGGAGGGAAAGGCAGTAATTTCTACTGAGAAAGATCTCAATGGACGTCCACTGGCCTCTAAGGAGTTTCCTAATGAGGAACCATGGGAATCTGAGGTTCATACAGAGACCATAGAGATTCCATTAAACTTGCTTCTTCCATTCATGAGCTCTGATAAGTATTCATCATCTGAAGAGGATGAAGATGTTACTGAAGAGAAAGCTGCTAAATACCTTGGAGCAATCATGAAGCTAAATGCCAAGTTATTTGGTAATGAGACTTGGGAGGATGAACCCCCCTTGCTCTTGTGTTTAAGGCTCAAGGATATCCCTCTGTAGTCATGGAGAGGAAGCATGAAAAGCTTCTCTCAGTGCAGAGTCAAACAGAGCCCCCACATTCAAACTCTAAGTTTGGTGTTGGAAGGCCATCATCATGCTCTGAGTATCTGTGAGGCTTCATGAGAGCCCAGTGTCAAGCTATTGACATTAAAGAAGCACTTGTTGGGAGGCAACCCAATTTTATTATATCTACTTATTTTCCATTATTATTTTATATTTTCTGTAGGTTGATGATCATGTGAAGTCACAAAAACAACTGAAAAAGCAAAAACAGAATAAAAAATAGTATGAAAAATAGCACACCTTGGAGGAGAAGCTTACTGGCGTTTAAACGCCAGTAAGGATAGCAGAATGGGCATTAAACGCCCATTCTGGCACCATTCTGGGCGTTTAACGCCAGAAATGGGCACAGAGCTGGCGTTAAACGCCAGAAAGGGGCACAGAGCTGGCGTTAAACGCCAGAAATGGGCAGCAACCTGGCGTTTAACGCCAGGATTGGCAACCAAGGGGCATTTGCACGCCAACATGGTGCAGGGATGCGAAATCTTTGACACCTCAGGATCTATGGGCCCCACAGGATCCCCAACTACCTCATCTCTCTCTCTCTTCTTCACACCCTTCCATAACACTCTCCCCCAAATACCCTTCACCAATCACCTCAATACCTCTTTCCCAAAAACCCCTCACCTATCAAATCCTACCATTTTCTCCATAATCCCTTCACCAATCCACATCCATCCATTGTAAAACCCCACCTACCTCACCATTCAAATTTAAACCACTTTTCCTCCCAAACCCACCCATACATGGCCGAACCCTACCCCTCTCTCCACTCCTATATAAACCCATCTTCACTCCTTCATTTTCACACATCATACACACTACTAATCCCCCTTGGCCGAACCACAAAACCCCCTCCATCTCCTCCATTTTCTTCTTCTACTCTTTTCTTTCTTCTTTTGTTCGAGGACGAGCAAACCTTCTAAGTTTGGTGTGGTAAAAGCGTTGCTTTTTGTTTTTCCATAACCATTTATGGCACCTAAGGCCAGAAAAACCTCTAGAAAGAGGAAAGGGAAGGCAAAAGCTTCCACCTCCGAGTCATGGGATATGGAGAGATTCATCTCAAGGGTGCATCAAGACCACTTCTATGAAGTTGTGGCCAAGAAGAAGGTGATCCCCGAGGTCCCTTTCAAGCTAAAAAAGGGTGAATATCCGGAGATCCGACATGAGATTCGAATAAGAGGTTGGGAAATTCTCACCAACCCCATTTAACAAGTCGGGATCTTAATGGTTCAAGAGTTTTATGCCAATGCATGGATCACCAAGAACCATGATCAAAGTGTGAACCCGGACCCTAAGAATTGGCTTACAATGGTTCGGGGGAAATGCTTAGATTTCAGTCCGGAAACTGTAAGGTTGGCATTCAACTTGCCCATGATGTAAGGAGATGCACATCCCTACACTAGAAGGGTCAACTTTGATCAAAGGTTGGACCAAGTCCTCATAGACATTTGTGAAGAGGGCGCTCAATGGAAGAGAGATTCAAGAGGGAAGCCGGTTCAACTAAGAAGGCATGACCTCAAGCCTGTGGCTAGGGGATGGTTGGAGTTCATCCCACGCTCAATCATTCCCACTAGCACCCGGTCTGAAGTTACTATAGACCGGGCTATTATGATCCATAGCATCATGATTGGAGAGGAAGTAGAAGTTCATGAGGTTATATCTCTAGAACTCTACAAGGTGGCGGACAAGTCCTCTACTTTGGCAAGGTTAGCCTTCCCTCATCTCATTTGTCACCT
>NC_029793.2:37951485-37954739 GCF_000816755.2 Arachis ipaensis | reverse complement strand
TTCTCACCAACCCCATTCAACAAGTCAGAATCTTAATGGTTTAAGAGTTCTATGCCAATGCATGGATCACCAAGAACCATGATCAAAGTGTGAACCCGGACCCTAAGAATTGGCTCACAATGGTTCGGGGAAAATACTTAGATTTCAGTCCAAAAAATATAAGGTTGGCATTCAACTTTCCCATGATGCAAGGAGATGCACACCCCTACACTAGAAGGGTCAAATTTGATCAAAGGTTTAACCAAGTCCTCATAGACATTTGTGAAGAGAACGCTCAATGGAAGAGAGATTCAAGAGGGAAGCCGGTTCAACTAAGAAGGCATGACCTCAAGCCTGTTGCTAGGGAAGGTTGGAGTTCATCCAACGCTCAATCATTCCCACTAGCAACCGGTCTGAAGTTACTATAGACCGGGCTATTATGATCCATAGCATCATGATTGGAGAGGAAGTAGAAGTTCATGAGGTTATATCTCTAGAACTCTACAAGGTGGCGGACAAGTCCTCTACTTTGGCAAGGTTAGCCTTCCCTCATCTCATTTGTCACCTCTGCAATTCAGCTGGAATTGACATAGAGGAAGACATCCTCATTGATGAGGACAAGTCCATCACTAAGAAAAGGATGGAGCAAATAAGAGATCCCACTCATGGGCAAGAGCATGAGGAAATTCCTCATCATGAAATCCCTGAGATGCCTCAAGAGATGCACTTTCCTCCACAAAATTATTGGGAGCAAATTAACACCTCCCTAGGAGAATTGAGTTCCAATATGGGACAACTAAGGGTGGAGCACCAAGAGCATTCTATCCTCCTCCATGAAATTAGAGAAGACCAAAGAGTCATGAGAGAGGAGCAACAAAGGCAAGGAAAAGACATTGAGGAGATCAAGCATTCCATAAGATCTTCAAGAGGAAGAACAAGCCGCCATCACTAAGGTGGACCCGTTCTTTAATTTTCTTGTTCTTTATTATTCTGTTTTTCGAAAATTATGCTTTAGGTTTATCTATGTTTGTGTCTTACTACATGATCATTAGTGTCTTAGTGTCTATGCCTTAAAGCTATGAATGTCCTATGAATCCATCACCTTTCTAAAATAAAAAGTGTTTTTAATTGCAAAAAGAAAAAGAAGTACATGAATTTCAAATTTTAAAACAGAATAATTATTTTGATGTGGTGGCAATACTTTTTATTTTTTGAATGAATGCTTGAACATTGCATATTTTTGAATTTGTTGTTTATGAATGTTAAAATTGTTGGCTCTTGAAAGAATAATGAAAAAGGAGAAATGTTATTGATAATCTGAAAAATCATAAAAATGATTCTTGAAGCAAGAAAAAGCAGTGAAAGGCTTGCAGAAAAAATATATGCGAAAAAAAAAGAGAAAGAAAAAGCAAGCAGAAAAAGCCAATAGCCCTTTAAACCAAAAGGTAAGGGTAAAATAAAAAGGATCCAAGGCTTTGAGCATCAGTGGATAGGAGGGCCCACAGGAATAAAATCCTGGCCTAAGCGGCTGAACCAAGCTGTCCCTAACCATGTGCTTGTGGCGTGAAGGTGTCAAGTAAAAGCTTGAGACTGAGCGGTTAAAGTCGTGGTCCAAAGCAAAAAGAGTGTGCTTAAGACCTCTGGACACCTTTAATTGGGGACTCTAGCAAAGTTGAGTCACAATCTGAAAAGGTTCACCCAATTATGTGTCTGTGGCATTTATGTATCCGGTGGTAATACTGGAAAACAAAATGCTTAGGGTCACGGCCAAGACTCATAAAGTAACTGTGTTCAAGGATCAACACACTGAACTAGGAGAATCAATAACACTATCTGAATTCTGAGTTCCTATAGATGCCAATCATTCTGAACTTCAAGGGATAAAGTGAGATGCCAAAACTGTTCAGAAGCAAAAAGCTAATAGCCCCGCTCATCTAATTAAAACTGATCTTCATATATGTTTTAGGAATTCATTGTATATTCTCTTATTTTTATCCTACTTTATTTTTGGTTGCTTGGGGACAAGCAACAATTTAAGTTTGGTGTTGTGATGAGCAGATAATTTATACATTTTTTGGCATTGTTTTTAGTATATTTTAGTTAGTTTTTATTATGTTTTTATTAGTTTTTAAATAAAAATCACATTTCTGGACTTTACTATGAGTTTGTGTGTTTTTCTGTGATTTCAGGTATTTTCTGGCTGAAATTGAGGGACCTGAGCAAAAATCTGATTCAGAGGTTGAAAAAGGACTGCAGATGCTGTTGGATTCTGACCTCCCTGCACTCGAAGTGGATTTTCTGGAGCTTTAGAAGCCGAATTGGCACGCTCTCAATTGCGTTGGAAAGTAGACATCCTATACTTTTCAGCAATATATAATAGTCTATACTTTGCCCGAGATTTAATGGCCCAAACCGGCGTTCCAAGTCAGCATAAAAATTTTGGCGTCAAAACGCCAGAACTGGCATAAAAGCTGGAGTTAAACGCCCAAACTGGCACAAAAGCTGGTGTTTAACTCCAAGAAAAGTCTCTACACATGAAAGCTTCAAAGCACAGCCCAAGCACACACCAAGTGGGCTCGAAAGAAGATTTCTGCATTAATTACTTATTTCTGTAACCCTAGTGGTGCACGAAATTGTGATGTCCAGGCTCGAACAAATCCTGGCAACATGAGCAACTTGGTGCGCGTAATCGTGATTACACACTCATAATTTGTCACAACTTCGATACAACTAACCAGCAAGTGCACTGGGTCGTCCAAGTAATACCTTACGTGAGTAAGGGTCGAATTCCACGGAGATTGTTAGTATGAAGCAAGCTATGGTCACCTTGTAAATCTCAGTCAGGCGGATATAAAATAATTATGGAGTTTTCGAATAATAAATAATAGAATAGGGATAGAGATACTTATGTAAATCATTGGTAGGAATTTCAGATAAGCGAATGGAGATGCTTTTCGTTCCTCTGAACCTCTGCTTTCCTGCTATCTTCATCCAATCAGTCTTACTCCTTTCCATGGCTGGCTTTATGTGATACATCACCACTATCAATGGCTACTTTCGGTCATCTCACGGGAAAATGATCCAATGCCCTGTCACGGCACGGCTAATCGTCTGGAGGCATCACCCTTGTCAATGGCTTCATCTTATCCTCTCAGTGAATAATATGCTCACGCACCCTGTCACGGCACGGCTATTCATCTGTCGGTTCTCGATCATGCTGGAATAGAATTTACTATCCTTTTGCGTCTGTCACTAACACCCTGCAATCGCGAGTT
>NC_029793.2:37951051-37951259 GCF_000816755.2 Arachis ipaensis | reverse complement strand
GCGTTCAACTCTGGTTTTGGATCCTTTTCTGGCGCTGGACGCCAGATTTGGGCAGAAGGCTGGCGTTGAACGCCAGTTTACGTCGTCAATTATTGGCCAAAGTATGGACTATTATATATTGCTGGACAGCCCTGGATGTCTACTTTCCAACGCAATTGAAAGCGCGCCATTTCGAGTTCTGTAGCTCCAGAAAATCCACTTTGAGTGC
>NC_029793.2:37933463-37950888 GCF_000816755.2 Arachis ipaensis | reverse complement strand
TAGCTTTTTGCCTCTTGAATAGTTTTGGCATCTCACTTTATCCATTGAGGTTCAGAATGATTGGCATCTATAGGTACTTCAGATTTCGAATAGTGTTATTGACTCTCCTAGTTTAGTATGATGATTCTTGAACACAGCTTTTTTTTTTGAGTTTTGGCCGTGGCCCTAAGCACTTTGTTTTCCAGTATTACCACCGGATACATAAATGCCACAGACACATAATTGGGTGAACCTTTTCAGATTGTGACTCAGCTTTGCTAAAGTCCCCAATTAGAGGTGTCCAGGGTTCTTAAGCACACTCTTCTTTTGCTTTGGACCTTGACTTTAACCGCTCAGTCTTAAGTTTTCACTCGACACCTACACGCCACAAGCACATGGTTAGGGACAGCTTGGTTTAGCCGCTTAGACCGGGATTTTATTCCCTTAGGCCCTCCTATCCACTGATGCTCAAAGCCTTGGGATCCTTTTTATTTGCCCTTGCCTTTTGGTTTTAAGGATTATTGGCTTTTTGCTCTTGCCTCTTGGTTTTAAGAGCCTTGGCTTTGTCCTTTGCTGCTTTTTCTTGCTTCAAGAATAATTTTTATGATTTTTCAGATTATCAAATAACATGTCTCCTAGTCATCATTCTTTCAAGAGCCAACATATTTAACATTCTTAAACAACAACTTCAAAAGACATATGCACTGTTCAAGCATACATTCAGAAAACAAGACGCATTGTCACCACATCAATATAATTATGCTAAGTTCAAGGATAAATTTGAAACTCATGTACTTCTTGTTCTTTTGAATTAAAACATTTTTCTTTTAAGAGAGGTGATGGATTCATAGGACATTTATATCTTTAAGACAAAGTTACTAACTACTAATGATCATGTAGTGAAGACACAAACATAGATAAGCACATAACATAGAAAACGAAAAACAGAAGAAATAAGAACAAGGAATAAATCCACCTTAGTTATGGTGGCGTTTCCTTCTTGAGGAACCAATGATGTCCTTGAAGGATGATGGAGTGCTCTTGATGTTCCNNGGCTGCCATCTCCTCTTCCTGTTCGAAAATTTCTGAAAGGTTATCTTTGGATTGTTGTATTTTAGCTTCTCTTAATTTTCTCTTCAGAGTCCTTTCAGGTTTTGGATCTGCTTCCACAAGAATGTTCTTACCCTTGCTCCTGCTCATATGACAAAGAAGAGGGCACAGAAAAATAATAATAATAATATAGATTCTCTTTACCACAGTATAGAGGTTCCCTTATGTGAGTAGAAGAAAAGAGGAAGAAATTCGAACACAGATAGAAGAGGGGGTTCGAATTTGGTGATGATGTGAGGGAGAGATGTTAGTAGATGAATAAATAAATAGAATAAGATGAGAGAGAAGGAGGGAATTTTTGAAAATTATTTTTGAAAAGGAGTTAGTGATTTTTGAAAATGGTTTTTGAAAAATGTTAGTAATTTTCGAAAATTTTTGAAATCAAAAATAAAAAATAAAAATAATTAGTTAATTAAAAAGAAATTTTTGAAAAAGAGGGAAGATATTTTCGAAAATTAGAGAGAGAGAGTTAGTTAGGTAGTTTTGAAAAAGTTAAGAAACAATGCAAGAGAAAAACACTAAAAAGATGCAATGCATGAAATTTCTAGATCAAAACATGTGATGCATGCAAGAATGCTATGAATGTCAAGATGAACACCAAGAACACTTTGAATGCCAAGATGAACATCATAGACACAATTTTGAAAAACCTTTAATGCAAAGAAAACATGCAAGACACCAAACTTAGAATTCTTTAATGCTTACGCACTAAGAATTCAAGAATGCATATGATAAACATGAAAAGACACAAAACAAAAAATCATCAAGATCAAACAAGAAGACTTACCAAGAACAACTTGAAGATCATGAAGAACACTATGAATGCATAAAATTTTCGAAAAATGCAAGATGCATATGCAGTTGACACCAAACTTATGATATGACTCAAGACTCAAACAAGAAACATGAAATATTTTTTATTTTTATGATTTTCTAATTTTTTTTGGATTTTTTTTTTCGAAAAATTAATTGAAAAAAAGAAAAATAAGGATTCCAAAATTTTTAATATGAATTCCAGGAATCTTGCATTCTTAGTCTAAAGCTTCAGTCCAGGAATTAGACATGGCTCACTAGCCAGCCAAGCTTTCAATGAAAGCTCCGGTCCAAAACACTAGACATGGCCAAAGGCCAGCCAAGCTTCAGCTGGTGATTGAGGATCAGCAGGAGGTTGATTAGCAACAACTAGCTTGCTCTTGATAACAAATTGCAAGCCTCAGTCCAAATAAATTTAGACATGGCTTTACAGCCGGCCAGGCTTCACATGCTTCATGAAACACTAGAATTCATTCTTAAAAATTTTGAATAAAATTTTGAAAACATTTTTATTTTTTTCGAAAACAGATGAAAAATTTTTTTTGAAAATATTTTTGAAAAGAAAACAAAATGAAAAGAAAATTACCTAATCTAAGCAACAAGATGAACCGTCAGTTGTCCAAACTCAAACAATCCCCGGCAACGGCGCCAAAAACTTGGTGCACGAAATTGTGATGTCCAGGCTCGAACAAATCCTGGCAACGTGAGCAACTTGGTGCGCGTAATCGTGATTACACACTCATAATTTGTCACAACTTCGATACAACTAACCAGCAAGTGCACTGGGTCGTCCAAGTAATACCTTACGTGAGTAAGGGTCGAATCCCACGGAGATTGTTAGTATGAAGCAAGCTATGGTCACCTTGTAAATCTCAGTCAGGCGGATATAAAATAATTATGGAGTTTTCGAATAATAAATAATAGAATAGGGATAGAGATACTTATGTAAATCATTGGTAGGAATTTCAGATAAGCGAATGGAGATGCTTTTCGTTCCTCTGAACCTCTGCTTTCCTGCTATCTTCATCCAATCAGTCTTACTCCTTTCCATGGCTGGCTTTATGTGATACATCACCACTGTCAATGGCTACTTTCGGTCAGGCAGAAGGCTGGCGTTGAACGCCAGTTTACGTCGTCAATTATTGGCCAAAGTATGGACTATTATATATTGCTGGACAGCCCTGGATGTCTACTTTCCAAAGCAATTGAAAGCGCGCCATTTCGAGTTCTGTAGCTCCAGAAAATCCACTTTGAGTGCAGGGAGGTCAGAATCCAACAGCATCAGCAGTCCTTCTTCAACCTCTGAATCTGATTTCTGCTCAAGTCCCTCAATTTCAGCCAGAAAATACCTGAAATCACAGAAAAACACACAAACTCATAGTAAAGTCCAGAAATGTGAATTTAACATAAAAACTAATGAAAACATCCCTAAAAGTACTAGATTCTACTAAAAACATACTAAAAACAATGTCAAAAAGCGTATAAATTATCCGCTCATCACCTAGGCTACTAGTTTTCTATAAATAGGACCTTTTGCTATTATACTTTTCGATACTTTCGATACTTTCGATACTTTTCATCTTTGGAACTTTTATGTTCACGTTTGAGGCTGGCCTCACGGCCATGCCTAGACTTCTTGTTCTTATGTATTTTCAACGGTGGAGTTTCTACACACCATAGATTAAGGTGTAGAGCTCTGCTGTTCCTCATGAATTAATGCAAAGTACTATTGTTTTTCTATTCAACTCAAGCCTATTTCTTCTCCAAGATATTCATTCGCACTCAAGAACATGATGAATGTGATGATCCATGACACTCATCATCATTCTCACCTATGAACGCGTGCCTGACAACCACTTTCGTTCTACATGCAAACAAGCTTGAATGTGTATCTCTTGGGTTTCTAATCTCAGATTAAAACCTTCGTGGTATAGGCTAGAATTATTGGCAGCCATTCCTAAGATCCAGAAAGTCTAAACCTTGTTTGTGGTATTCCGAGTAGGATCTGGGAAGGAATGACTGTGACGAGCTTCAAACTCGCGAGTGTTGGGCGAGTGATAGACGTAAAAGGATCAATGGATCCTATTCCAACATGATCGAGAACCGACAGATGATTAGCCGTGCGGTGATAGCGCATTTGGACCATTTTCACTGAGAGGACGGGAAGTAGCCATTGACAACGGTGATGCCCAACATAAAGCTTGCCATGGAAAGGAGTATGAATGATTGGAAGAAGGCAATAGAAAAGCAGAAGTTTAGGAGGAACAAAGCATCTTCATACGCTTATCTGAAATTCTCACCAATGAATTACATAAGTATCTCTATCCTATTTTATGTTTTATTCATCTTTTAATTATCAATTCTCCATAACTATTTGAATCTGCCTGACTGAGATTTACAAGATGACCATAGCTTGCTTCAAGCCGACAATCTCCGTGGGATCGACCCTTACTCACGTAAGGTTTATTACTTGGACGACCCAGTGCACTTGCTAGTTAGTTGTGCGGAGTTGTGATAAAGAGTTGAGATTACAATTGTGCGTACCAAGTTATTGGCGCCATTGATGATCACAATTTTGTGCACCAGTCACCCTCGCCGCCTTCACTCGCTCACCAAAATCAAGGATTTTTTCTCTAAGGCGTCTCTCCCTCTCGAGAAATGCGGCCTCGCGCATCTCCCAGTCCGTTGTTTTCCCGTCCACGTGAAGGTAGTTGAGAATCTCGTTGCTAGACCGTCCGGCGAGATCAACGCCAACAAACGGCTTGGTTGGATCCATCCAGATTCCCGCGATATTCCTAGTTATGTGGGTGTCTCAGTGTTGTAGTAATTTTATCCCGAAGCTATTCGGCCTATGCAGTGATGCGCACAGAAGCTGAATATTTATTATTAAACTTATGCGCATCTATTAATAAGGGATACTTCCAAAGCACATCTTGGGGCATCATAGCGAACTGTATCGCGGAGGCCAGTGTTGGCAAATTCGGTTCCACTGCTTAACCAAATAAAATCCGTCCGGTTTCTTGCCATGACTGCAACTAGAACAAGCTAGATAGAGACGCCATCTACAAATTAGTGCCAAGTAGCAAATAAAAATCAAGTATTCACACTATTCACATATTTACAACAACCAAAATTATAGCACACATTGCACTTAAAGTGAAGTCCCTGGCAACGGCGCTAAAAACTTGATAGAGCGGTTAATGTCGGTTTAGGATTTCACAAAAATATAGAGTCTCGTTGCAAGCATAGCCTAAACCAACAATTACCTCTCACAATCAAAGTTTGAATTAAAAGAGATGTCAGTATTAAAAACCAATTCAATTCCGGGAGTGTTTAATTCCCGGGTCGTCTCCCAAGGACACTTGAGACCAATGAGTGTACAATTTTGGTTGTGATGCTCATGGAGTTTTCAATGAAGAGATAAACATATAAAGCAATAAAAAAACATGCAAAATTGTGATAAATGAACTAATAAAGGAATTAACGAACTAACTATGCAATATAGACAAGTAAGGTATAAAGGAATCAATGTAAATGTGTATGAAGAATTTAAAGCATAAAAGGTGTCTTGGCTTGGAATGAGCTAAGGGTCCTTTCCTTGTTGGAACCACAACTATGACAATTAGAATGGATTAATCTCACTTGATTAACCCTCACATCGGAGAGTAAGTTAAATGAGCATAAGTGTTCTTAACCCACAAATCCTAAATTGCTTGCTAATTGCCTTAGCAACAAATTAGCGTTAGTGGAAACAAGAACAATTAACAATCCAAGAATTGACACAAAATGTTGGACATTCCAACTCTAGGAACCCAATTGCTCATTTTTCCCAATCCAAGAGATAGAAAACTAGCCTAAAATCATAATTGACATTTTGTCAAACACTTGGTAGGCAAAAATACCAAACATGGGAAAAATGAGAAAATGCATGAAACTAAAAGCAACAAATGATCTCAATCAACAATAGCAACTCAAGAAAGCATATGAAAATCATCAATTATCAAATTCATCAACAAAAAATTGAAATTGCAAAAGAGAAGAAGAATTGAACTATAACTTGAAATATAAGAAAGAGTAAAAACAATGTAGCTATAAAGAGTAGTAACAAAGAGATACTTACAATAGAAGCTAGCAAAATCCAAGATAAAAAATGGAAATGGCACTTGAATGTAAAAACGCTAGTATAAACCCTAGTAGAGATGATGAAAAACTTAAAGAAAAACTATACTAAAGCTCCCTACTACTACTCCTAAGCTACCCTAATGATATCCTATGGTATGGTCCTCATTCTCCCTTCATTATGAGCTAAATGGCTTCAGAAATGGGCCTCCAAACCACCAAAATCGTGAGTCATGTACTATTTTAATGAAGACATGTGCGGCCACTTGTGCATACGCACAGACGTGTGCGCACGCACACTCTGCAGAAATCTCTTCCTGTGCGTACGCACAGGAGGTTGTGCGCACGCACACTAGGCGATGCTCGAATGGACGCGCGATGCGCACGAGACGGCTCACGCGCACGCATGGCTCTGCTCTGGAGGCTGTGCGTACGCACGCTGGTTTGTGCATACGCACACATCGTTGTGCTTACGCACATATCGCTGTGCTCTTCTCCTTTGATTCTTCATGCTTCCTCCCCTTTGCATGCTCCTCTTCCATTCTTTGCAAGCTATTCCTATCTTATACATCTGAAATCACTCACAAACAACATCAAGGTATCGAATGAAAGATAAATGGGATAAAATTAATCAAATTAGGCATGCATAAAAGAGCATGTTTTCATAATTAAGCCCAAATTAGGAGGAAAGTTCAAAAGCATGCTATTTAAGGGAATAAGTGCAAGTTTATATCATAAAATCCATTCAATTTCAACCAAAAATCATCATCAAATATGGATTCATCAATTCCTCTATAGTTAAACACTAGCATGTCCTCATGCTAAACATACTCAAAGGAGATAGATGAAAGGAAAAACGATTTATTCTATGTACTGCCTAAATGTATGCAACTATCTTAAAGGTTACTACCAATATGTACTATGCAAGGAGTTGGTAAAACAAACCATGAAATTCCAATCCATCACAAGAAAGTTTTAGGGCCAATGCAAAGAGTTTATGCACTAAAATCAATTTCCAAAGAATTGAATTGAAATTTTCAAAACTAACCAACAAACAACTTGCAAGAAGATACAACATAAGATGCAAGAACATAGAATTGAGCGATCGAACCATCATCGAACGTGTATTCACTCAATTCGCTCAGTGTTTAGGGTCTAATCACTCAATTCCCTTTTAATCAAGCTTTTCAAAGATTTGCAAGTCATCTAACAATCAACTAGTATTTGATGCATGAAAAACAAATATCATGAGGTCTTTGGAGGGTTGTAATAGGGCTAAGGTTTAGGTAGGATAGTGATAAACTACTATTTTATGGTTTATCTTGTGCTCAATTGAGTGGTTTTTATCAAGTCTTTGCACACTTATTCATACAATATGCATGGTTTTACAATTCCTTTCCAATTCTACTCTATGATTGAAAACTTGCTTTCTAAGCCTTTAAATTGTATATTTTAATTCCCCTTTTTATCATTCGATTCCGTGATCTGTGCGTTAAGTGTTTTCAAAATTTACAGGGCAGGAATGGCTTAGAGGATAGAAAGGAAGCTTGCAAAAATGGAAGGAACACAAGAAACAAAGGAGCTGACCAGTGAGGAACGACGCGCGCGCGTACCGGACGCGTGCGCATGATTTGGAGCTTCCCATGGCGATGCGTGTGCGTACCTGACACGTATGTGTGAAAAGCGAAAAAGCACAACGACGCGTCCGCGTTCCTGACGCGTACGCGTGACACGCAAAGGTGACCAGCGACGTGTACGCGTGACTGACGCGTACGCGTGACATGCGCGACTTGCAGAAATCGCAGAAAACGCTGAGGGCGATTTTAGGCCAAGTTTGGACCCAGTTTTCGGCCCAGAAATACAGACTAGAGCCAGGGGACAAGCAGAGACTCAACACACATTCTCATTCGCATAGTTTTAGTTTTAGTTTTGAATCTTTGAGAGAAATTACAACTTTCTCTAGGTTTCCTTCACATTCATAGATTTATAGTTTTATACTTTTGCTTTGGATATTGAGAAGAGTCATTGCCTCCGTTGAAGTTTCTATTATTCTAGTTTACTTTCTTATTCCTTTACTCTTTTAATTACTTATTAACCTTGTTCAGATAAGTATGTTGCATTTTGGGATTTATTATTGCTAAGAATTATTTTTACCTTTAATTAATTTTTAGTTCCTATTTTATTTAATTTATCGTGTCTCCTTCTTATATTTCTGTAAGCGTTATATTTATGTCAATGGAGTAGACTCCCAACTTGACTTGGGGGTTGATTAAAAGGAGACCCTTGAGTTGGAATGCTCAAGTGATTAGTTAAATTGGAAGTTGTTGGCTAACTCTCTATTTACTAACGCTAATCCTTCCCAAGGGAGAGGATTAGGACTTGCGAATAAGAGTTAGCTCAATCACTTGACTTTCCTTTATTTAGTAAGGGTTAACTAAGTGAAAATAACAACCTTTTGATACTACACTTGAGAAAATCCAACAAGGATAGAACTTCCAGTTAATCATTCCCCTGGTCAAGGCTTTTTATTCTGAATACATAATTTTCTTTTAATTTACATTGCTTTAATTCACAATCCTTTATTTTTTTGCCCTTCAACTCTCAAAATTTCTCGAAAAACTCTTGATTAATAAAATAGCACTCTTTTGTCAACTCGTTGGGAGACGACCTGGATTTCATACTCCCAGTATTTTATTCTAATTTTGTGACAACCCTTCTAAATTGATAAGCGGATTTTTGCTGGTTAAGAACTATACTCGCAACGTATTTCTTATATTAATTTCTTAATCGGCTAATTTCCGCAATGTCAGATAGATATGGTTAAGTGGACTTAAAGAATTAGTTCTTTGATTAGCTTAAGTGTCCACCTAATCCTATATCGCATATATACTCATAATAATGCAACCTATCTACCCATTTTTCTCCTATCTCAGCCTACTCATGCACTTTCTTGTTGAAACATGAACATATGCATCATTTATTTCAACTTTTTATTTCACATTCTATTATGCACAAGTTTTTTTTATAAGTATATTTCTTGTCATTGTTAGCACAAGAGATGAATATGACTCAAAACAATGAATGCATGAGCATTACCCAATTGCAAATTTTTCACAATGAGTTCCTTGCCTCTATCACCAATGCTTCTCAACATTTTCCCCCACACTTAGAATATACACACTAATCCACCCAAGCTAATCAAAGAGTAATTCAGGGACATCAATGGTTTTTCGCCCAAGGGGGAATAATGTGCTAAAATCAGAACAGAAGGGGGATTTATAGGCTCAACAGGGGTTCACAAAGGTGAATACAAGGGTTGGTCATATAGGTTGGTGAGTTTAACATCAAAGATGGCCGCAATCATGCTAAATACATCCAAACAACAAATATTTGACATAAAGAATCATGCAAATCAATGATCACAATAAAAAAGGGGTATAATCAGACAAGAACAAATATTATGGTTGAAAAATGCGACCATATATTAGATCTCAAATCTCATAAGGTATGTTGTTCTAGCTCTTTTCTATTTTTCACAAACAGAATACTTCAAGCAAGTTGAAAAATACAAGATTTTTCTTCAATTCAATCAATGGTATGTCCTAAGAAAGACTTCATGAAAATTCCTTGGTATTTCACCAAACTTATTCACTCTATCATGCAATATGCAAATATTAACTACCCTATAACTATGAATAATAAAGAGATATATACAAACAAACTAGACAAAATGCAATAAAGCTACTAAAAATGAAGAAAAAGAACTAAAAGAGTATTGCAAAGTGTTTCAAGAAAAGAATTTTTTTCCCCCATGAAGTCGTCGATCCTCCCCCACTTAGTTTGTGCACAGTCCTCCGTGCATGCTTACGATCCAAGAGAAAAAAACTTTAGGGGTCCACCTTCAGCTGGTGGTCTCGAGAATGTGTTGGTCATCTTCATCATCTTCCTCCCCAACTAGCTTGGATGAAGCCTCAGAAGTTGGGCCGGGGTCTCTTCCTTCTAGCTTTGCTGCTATCCACTAGAAACGTTTGTGCTCAAGATGCCCATGTGGTGGATATCGTGTAAGATGTCTTGGAATAATTCCAGAAGTGACCGAAGAAACGGTAAAGGAGTTAATGAAGTTGGTAGACTTGATGGTGGTGCTGTTCGTGCCTTCCTCTTGGAGGGTGTCTTTTTTGATGATCCATCCAATTCTCCCCTCGGAATGAACTTGTTACCTCTTGGACTCTTGAACATGACGTCCGTCGGTTGTCTCTCTACCCCCGCTGCTATTGCTAAACGCATCACCATCGATGGAAATGGAATGTTGATCTTTTTCTTCTCAATGAGTTTCCAAATCGACTTGCGTATCAAAGGCACAATGGCTATGTTCCTTCCTTCCCTAATAGCCCAAAGTAGCAAGGCAGTTCTAAATCTGACATGGGTAGCATGGGTGCTCGAGATGATGTAGTCCGTCACAATCTGATGCCAAATACGTGCCTCGGCATTCAAATTGGAGTAAGCGATACTAGTGGAAACAGATTTTTCTTCCTTTGCTATACTCCCAAGATGCATCAGGACGGCCAATTCTCTTAAGAATAGGAGCCAAGGATATCCTCCCCTTGAACACATCCGCTTTGATCTTTGAATAATCATCCTTCTCAGGCGGAATGTGGGGAATCTTCAGAATAGCTTGTAGAGCTTTGTTGGAAGTGTCCAACATTTTTCCCCGGAGGAATACTGACTCTTCTTCCAAAGCTTGGTAGTTCGCATAGAATTCCCGCACCATGGATTCATTGACTTTAATGGGGTCTTGCTCAAGAAATCCCCAATGAAGTGAGGCAATCCTTTCATGAATAATCGCCTTGTACTGACTTGGAACCTTCAAAGTCTGCTTCCAATCGATTGTTCTTTTCTCAATTGCTTCGTATTGGATGTTGGCTTATCGGTTAACCAAGGTACTAGGTTTGTCACCTCGGCGATTCCACCAAATATTAGTAGTGCGAGTTGTTGGTTGCACAACCGGTGGTGTAACTGGTGCTTTACTCTTCTTCCGCATCCTAAAAGAAAAATAAAAAACAAAAGATTTTAAGATTATCCGGCAACAAATAAAACAAGATTTTAGAGGAAGCACAAATACAGTGAAGAGGAGTTTAAGTTGCAAGACTAAAGAATGAAGATGCAAGCAAACTTAAACAAGCACCAAATGATTCATTTAAATTCTTTGAGTGGGGTGACCATTGAGGTTGTCGGCATGAAAGTCCATTAACAAAAAAGGTTGTACAACAACAATAACCATTCGCTCAAAGTAACTTGTCAATTGCTCATTTTTAAGAAGTGGTAATCACATTTACAATGTTCTTGCTTTAAAGCCAAGAGATGTTTGATCAAGACATCATCAAAAGTTGAGCATTTGTAAAGTGATCACTTAATCAAAATTCCACGATGAACAATGAAATTTTTAATTCTACAAAGCATGATGCCTATGCATCAAAATCACCCATTAACAAAGTACACAAGTCATGAAAGGGTTGGGTGTTTGGAACTTCAAATACATTGTAACTTCAACTTGATTGTCATCAAAAGTCATAATTGAAGTTGCACAATTCATACAATATGCCTAACAAGAGATAGATAGAATGCATATGATGGCCATGTCATATGAATCAAACAAAATATTCATTAAGGTATTTTATCAAACATGTGGTATGCAATGTGCAAGCTTATCACAATTAATGCTCAATTTCAATCATAATCAACCCAACAATCAAATATCAACACTTGCAATACAAAGAGAGACAAAGAAAGCAATAAACCTAATCTAAGCAACATGAAAATAAAATAAACACAATTTGAAAAATCAACACAAAAAGAAAATAAGAACCTGAAAATTGAAGGTTGAGAAAACAAGAATTGGGGAAGAAACAATGGCACTCCTTATAGCCACTGCTAACTCGTGGCGGTTGGGTTTGCCGGAAAAGCACCAGAGGAGAAAAACTCACCGGTGGTGAAGAAAGAAAAGAGAAAAGAAAGAGAGAAAGAAAGAGAAGAAAAGTAAGAGAGAGAGACGGCGGCGGTGGCCGGTGGCAGGGTCGCCTGAAAGGCTGGGCAGAGGTGGAGAGCAGCAGCGGTGAAGAGAAAAAGAAAACAAGAGAGAGTTGCTTCTCAACAGGGGAGCGTGCCCTGTTATCGCCCAAAACAAGTCGTGTGCGTACGCACAAGGACCTGTGTGCATGCACAGAAAGCAGAAATTAGAGGGGTGCGAACGCACACAGTGTGCTATCGCTGCAAACAGAGAGTGTGTATCAGAGTGTGCGGCCGCACAACTTTGAGCGTGCGCACATGGGTGGCTAGAAGGATGGGTGCGTGCGCACGCACAGGGCGCGAAAAAGATAAGGGGATGCGAGCGCACAAAGCGTGCGATCGCTCCAACCAGAGGGATTGCACTAATGCGTGCGGACGAACAGAGGCGTGCACTCGCACAGATGGTTTTTTTTTTCAAGAAAGAAATTGCTTCAGGTACAGAATCATGTGTGCGTGCGCACACAGGTCCGTGCGCACGCAGGTCCGTGCGCACGCACATAAGCAAATAGGGGGGTGTTCATGCGCATAACTGATGCCAACACTCCCACCAGAGGGGCTGCCAATTGGTGTGCGGACGCACACGTCTGTGCGGCCGCACAGATAGCGCAAAAAGGGAGATGTGTGCGTACGCACAGAGTCGTGCACACGCACAGGTCATAGAAAACAGGGCAGCGCCCACGCACAGACTGTGCTGGCGATGTGACCAGAGAGCACTGCAAGGAGTGTGTGGACACATACACTCGTGCGCAAACGCAGTTGTGTGTGCACGCACAGCAGAGTGCGTACGCACTGATGCCCTATTTCAAAAAATTTTTTCTTTTCAAAACTAAGGTACCAACCCTTAGTGCATCAACATATCAACCCCAAATCATACAAACATTCACAAATTCATGATCCACAAGCATTTCAACTTACTTAACTCAGAAAAATCAAACCAAACCTAAGCTAATCATCATATCACAAGAAAGCAACTAATTCAAAAAGCTATAAATAAAAGACAAAGTTGGAACAATGTTACCATGGTGGGGTGTCTCCCACCATGCACTTTGGTTTAAAGTCCTAAGTTAGACTTTGCATGGCTTCATTGATCACTTTGAGACCTCTCCAAGGAGGAAAATCTCCAACTCCTTGGCATTCTTTGGTTGAGTATGATCCATTGAATTAGACTTCTTGGCAACATTCTCTTCTTCTTGTTCCTTGCCAATCTCAATCACTTGATCTTCAATTATATCGCACCCAAAGATGGAGTAGGCTTCGAGAATGGGTTTCTTGGATTCCTCCAAAGTGAACTTTACTTCCTTGCCATCGGCCTCAAAAGAATAGACTCCTGAATGTGCATCCAGCTTGAACCGGGATGTCTTCAAAAACGACCTTCCAAGTAGAATGGATGATGGCTTGTCTGAGTCAATGGGAGGGGTCTCCAAGATGTGAAAATCTACCGGGAAGAGTAAACCTTGGATGTCAACTAGGATATTTTCTACAATCCCCACAACTGATACAATGCTCTTATCGGCCAACACAAATCTCGCCCCTGACCTCTTTAGGGGTGACAAGTTCAATCTCTCATAAATGGGGAGTGCTATAATGCTTACGCACGCCCCCAGGTCACAAATACAGTCCATGAATTTTATCCCACCAATCAAACAAATAACCAAACATGGACCGGGATCATTGCATTTTTCAGGAATCAGAGAAGAGATAGAATCATCTACCGGCCTTTTGTTGAGTTTGCCAATCTTGTCCTTATGCATGTAAACATCTTTGAGGAACTTGGCATACTTGGGCACTTGTTGAATGGCTTGAAAGAGAGGGATGGTGACTACAACATTCTTAAAAATTTCCACCATGTTGGGGTCAAGTTCTTCTTGCTTCTTAGCCTTATTAGCCAAAGTTGGAAATGGAATTGGCATAGGCTCTTAAAGCGGATTTCTCCTCTTTGGCTCCTTGGCCTTGAGTGGTTCCTCCTCACCTTTAGCAACATTTTTCTCCTCATCCTTCATCACTTCTACATCATCTCCCACATCTTCATTGTGGTTGAAATTGTTGTGGTTGTTGGTATTGTGGTTGACCTTGGGTAGGTTGCTGGTAGTAGGCTTGCGCGTTTATGGTTGAGCTTGAGGGGCTTGGTTTCACCTTTGATTCAAATTATCCCTCCATCCTTGGTTTTGATTTCCTTCATGTTGAGGAGTTCCTTGATTATAGTTGGACCTTTGTGGGTATGGATTGGCTACTGCTAATGTAGTGTCCTCTTGGAGTTGAGGGAACTCATCAGTGTAATGGTTGTTACAAGCACAAATACCGCATGATCTTGGTGGTCCTTCCATTCTTGGAGGTTGAGGTGGAGGAGATAGCAAAACTTGAGGAATTTGTTGCCCTTGGGTAATTTGTCTCAATAAAATTGTCATCTCACCAAGGGTCTTAGTCAAAATGGCATCTCCGGAAGGAGAAACTTCACTTAAAGCTTTTGGTTGTGGATTTCTCACCCTTGAGTGTTGAGTAGATCCGCCAAATCCGCTATGATCTCCTAAGCTTCCGCGACAGTCTTGTTTTTGGTGAGGGATCCTCCACTAGAAGCATCTAGAAGAAGCTTATCTTTGGGGTTCATCCCTTGACAAAAATAGCAAATAAGCACCAACTCGTCAATACGGTGGTGAGGGCAAGCTTCCAACAACTTCTTGAATCTCTCCTAGTACTCATAAAGAGTCTCCCCATCTCTTTGCACAATGCAAGAGATTTTCTTTCGCAGCTTATCTGTCTTCTGATGGGTAAAAATTTTCCAGAAACTCCTTACGCAGCAAGTCCCAATCAGAAATCACCTCTCTCGGTTGAGTATAGAACCATTCTTTCACTTTTTCCTCCAAAGAGAACGGGAAAGTGAATACCAAAGCAGCCACTTTATCCGCACCATGTCTTCTCGCAGTGGAACATGCAACTTGAAAGTCGTTAAGATGCTTAAGAGGGTCTTCTCTGGGCAATCCACTGTCTTTGGGGAGCAAGTTTATCATGCCGTTCTTGAGCTCAAAATTTGGATCCAAAGCCGGATACCGGATTTGTATTGGTTGCAAGTTAATATCAGGAGCTCTGACTTCCCTTAAGGTGATTCTACGAGGTGGATCCGCCATGGTATTGTCACCTGAGTCACTCAAAGAGAATTCAGCACTCCCCGCAGATGAATATAAAGTTTTCTCGTTAATTGAAGAATGATGGTCACGGATTGATGGTGATAATGAATTGGTGTGCTCTTCAAGCAAGCCCGATTCACTATTCACAAATGCTAGCTGGCACCGAGCTTGCCTAATATGAGTTAAAGTTCTTTCTATTTCTGGACCAAAAGGGGTCAAGCTCGAGTCTGAAAGCGACCGTGTCATTCAACTGAGGAAGCAATAAAAGCATGCAATTATGAAAAGCAAAACAATAATAGACAAATACACAAAACCCAACTTAACAATCAACAATTACTGCAACTAGAACTAGCTAAGATAGAGATGCTATCTACAAATTAGTGCCAAGTAGCAAACAAAAACCAAGTATTCACACTATTCACATATTTACAACAACCAAAATTACAGAACTCATTGCACTTAAAGTGAAGTCCTCGGCAACGGCGCCAAAAACTTGACGGAGCGGTTAATGTCAGTTTAGGATTTCACAAAAATATAGAGTCTCGTTGCAAGCATAGCCTAAACCAATAATTACCTCTCACAATCAAAGTTTGAATTCAAAGAGATGTCACTATTAAAAACCAATTCAATTTCGGGAGTGTTTAATTCCTGGGTCGTCTCCCAAGGACACTTGAGACCAATGCGTGTACAATTTTGGTTGTGATGCTCATGGGGTTTTCAATGAAGAGATAAACATATAAAGCAATAAAAGAACATGCAAAATTGTGATAAATAAACTAATAAAGGAATTAACAAACTAACTATGAAATATAGACAAGTAAGGTATAAAGGAATCAATGTAAATGTGTATGAAGGATTTAAAGCATAAAAGGTGTCTTGGCTTGGGATGAGCTAAGGGTCCTTTCCTTGTTGGAACCACAACTATGACAATTAGAATGGATTAATCTCACTTGATTAACCCTCACATCGGAGAGTAAGTTAAATGAGCATAAGTGTTCTTAACCCACAAATCCTAAATTGCTTGCTAATTACCGTAGTAACAAATTAGCGTTAGTGGGAACAAGAACAATTAACAATCCAAGAATTGACACAAAATATTGGACATTCCAACTCTAGGAACCCAATTGCTCATTTTTCCCAAGCCAAGAGATAGAAAACTAGCCCAAAATCATAATTGACATTTTGTCAAACACTTGGCGGGCAAAAACACCAAACATGGGAAAAATGAGAAAATGCTTGAAACTAAAAGCAACAGATGATCTCAATCAACAATAGCAACTCAAGAAAGCATATGACAATCATCAATTATCAAATTCATCAACAAGAAATTGAAATTGCAAAAGAAAAGTAGAATTGAACTATAACTTGAAATATAAGAAAGAGTAAAAACAATGTAGCTATAAAGAGTAGAAACAAAGAGATACTTATAATGGAAGCTAGCAAAATCCAAGATAAAAAATGGAAATGGCACTTGAATATAAAAACCCTAGTATAAACCCTAGTAGAGATGATGAAAACCTTAAAGAAAAACTATACTAATGCTCACTACTACTACTCCTAAGCTACCCTAATGATATCCTTTGGTATGGTCCTCATTCTCCCTTCATTATGAGCTAAATGGCTTCAGAAATGGGCCTCCGAACCACCGAAATCGCGAGTCACGTGCTATTTTAATGAAGGCATGTGCGGCCACCTGTGCATACGCAAAGACGTGTGCACACGCATACAACTCGATACAAGACCTTCTCAACTTCGAGTCCACTTGCAAGGTGTTTCTGGATGTCGGGCGGTCGGCCGTCATATACAAGCATGCCATGGTGTGGAACATACCGTTGGTTTCCTTTCTAAGGTACCGGGACTGGGCGGACAGAAGGTTCGTAGATTAGTGTGTCGATGCGGGGAATCTGAATGCAATTCTCTGGGACAGATTACATGAGTATTTCTTTATTGCCCGACGTCATGTCGGTATAGAACTACTTACCAGGGCTACATTAGAGGGCAGCGTGGAGGCCGGCTACATATGTTCCATGCTGCTACTGTGTAACCACCAAGACAGCGACGACGTGAGACGCGGCGTCGATCTATTTGAAGTTATCCTTACAACTAGGAATGTCCACAGGTGCAGGGAGATCTTCACGGACATCCTCGCAGAGCATTGGGTCGGTGTGACACATCCAAACCCTAGGTAACCCGTGACCTGTCGATCCCCTATGTGCCCT
>NC_029793.2:37916690-37933140 GCF_000816755.2 Arachis ipaensis | reverse complement strand
CACGAGGTCTGCGAGTTCCTGGCTACGTTTCGACGATATTGAGCAGCGATAGGTACTCTTTTGACAAATTTCTTGTTTTTTTTTTCTCTTTTTTTAGGTTGACTCTCTTCTACTAGCATGAATGCTCCCAAAATAAACAAGTGTGATTTAAATAGAAGGAGCAATGTAGATTAATTCCCAGTGTCGTAAGTTAAATGTACTTTGCATCAAACGATTCATGCCATGGTGCTTTCCCGCCGATGCGGAATGTGTTCCAAATTGTTTCATAATTTTAAGCTAACCAGGACGTCCTCGATGTTTAATTTCTTCCATGAACACACATCAAAACAGTTCATTCACGACGCATATGCACCCTAAACTGAGAGCATCAACACACCAAGTAAAAGATCAAACACCAAATACATAAACACAAATACAAATAGCGAAGTTCCTTAAGGCAATGAAGGATAACGGACAACGAAAGAGAGTTCACGGGCATGCACGCCAAGTCAAACGCCTCTCGTAGCCTCTTCGATGTTGGTGAACATATCGTCCTAGTTGTCTCCCTCTGCCGATTGCGCGAGATCATAGGCTCCTTCGCCACTTCAGGAATTTATTCCCCTCCTCCGTATCCGCGACCCTCACCCCCAGTGCATCCAACTTTGCAAAATCAAGTTGCTCTCGGTGACGAAGGTCTTCAACCTTCGTCATCAGGTCACCTCCCTATTTCTCCAGCTGCTGCATGGCCGTGCTGAAGTCATTCACCCTTTCACACAACAAGACGTGCATCCCATGCATGGCCTGCTCGTCCTCCTAGACCTGTAACTCCTTCGCCTTCAACTTGACCACGACGGTCAGATACACCGTCTTCGACACACTTAGTAGTTCACAGAGCGTCTCAACTTTATCCTTGAGAATCTCTTCCCTCTTGACCATGGCAGCCTCAAACAGTGTCTAATCCGTATTTTTCTCGTCCCCGCGGAAGAGGCTGAACATCTCGCTGATCGACAGTTCCGCGAGGTCGTCCACATCGAGTATCTTGGTTGGTTCTGCTCCTGAATCCTGAGGCATTGATCTTTTTTGTTCGTGTTTTTTTATCCAGGAGTATCGTCTGTTACCGAGAACCATCTTGTGTCCAAATGCGGGGGGCGTATATAGTACACTAGTCGCACTGTATAGGCGATACTTCGATCACACGCCTCGGCCCAAAATGGCTAAATTAAATCCGTCTGTTAAAAAAATAGTAAATACATTGTATGTGTTATAATATAATATTAAAATAAAAAATAAAAATAAAATCATCTTGATAAATGACAGGGGAAAAATGATTCTAACCTGATAAAAAAAACGAAGGAAAAACTAAAAATTTGCTAACACTCATTCCGCTACAAATTACAAGAACCTTAGGATTTGACAACACAACATGGCTTCGAGTAGTCAAGGAAATTTAGCAATCACTCATATGAGTACCCTAATTTTATTTGCGTGCAATCAAAGATGACTCGAGAAGTCATTTTTTTTATCTGAACGGGAATAATTAATTATTGGTTTAGACCACAATTTTTCATTTTTTTTTTGTGTTTGGACACCACATATATATGCTTGACGATTATATTCTTGCTAGTAAAAAAATTTATAAGAATAATTTTCCGTTGTAAGTATAGTTTCTAAACCAACAAAGAATCATTTCGTACAAAAACTTTGGTTGTCACAAGTAACAAAACCCAAATAAATTTATAACCGAAGTATTTAAACCTCGGGTCGTCTTCTCAAGGAATTGCAGGGAAGTATGGTTATTATTGGTTATGAAAAATCTACTCGAATAAAAATAATTTGGTTAAATCGAAAACATCAATAACATAAATAGAATAAAACGATCTTAAATCTGAAATACCTCAAATTATATTAAATAAGGAAATCAACTCTAACATGAAGTTAATAAGCCAAATTGAAAAGATAAATAACAATTAAAGTAATAGAATAAATAAAAGTAGAAAATAAAATAAAGGAACATTGAACCTGTGATTGAAGAAATAACCATAAAATAAGATGAATCCTAATTCCTAAAATCTAAGAGAGAGGAGAGAGCCTCTCTCTCTCTCTAAAACTACATCTAAATCCTCAAATTGTCTATTATGAATGTTGTATGTGTTGTTATTCTGATGAATGGATACATTCTCCCACTTTATAGCCTCTAATATGTGTTTTATGGGCCGAGAACTAGGTCAAAAATAGCCCAGAATTCGCTGGTTGCGAATTCAAACACGCTGGTTTTTCGTCACTGCGAACGCGTCAGCACGCATTTGTGTCGCCTATCTGTACGGACACTATGAAAAATTATATATCATTTCGAAGCCCCATACATTAGCTTTCCAACGCAACTAAAACCGCATCATTTGGACCTCTGTAGCTCAAGTTATGACCGTTTGAGTGCGAAGAGGTCAGGCTGGACAGCTTAGCAATTTCTTCAGTTTCTTGTATTCCTTCCACTTTTGCATGCTTCCTTTCCATCCTCTAAGCCATTCCTACCCTATAATCTCTAAAAACACTTAACGCACATATCAAGACATCGAATGGTAATAAGAGAGGATTAAACATAGGAAATTTAAGACCAAAGAAGCATGTTTTCAATCAAAGCATAGAATTAGGAAGGAAAATGTAAAACCATGCAAATCATATGAATAAGTGAGTAAAGAGTTGATAAAAACCACTCAATTAAACACAAGATAAACCATAAAATAGTGGTTTATCAACCTCCCCACACTTAAACATTAGTATGTCCTCATGCTAAGCTCAAGAAAAGCTATAAAGGAGTGAAAAGGAATGGTAAAATGTATGAAATGCAACCTATGTATATGAATGCAACTTTTATGCTAAGAGGTTTCTATCTACTTGGTTAAAAGTAAACAAGTTCTCCAAGACAAATATAAATCAAATTCCACTAATTCAAATCATAAAATAAAAGACAAGTAAACTTGTAAGAAGACAGCTCATGAAAGCAAGGAACATAGAATCAAGCATTGAACCCTCACTGATGGTGTATATCACTCTAACTCTCAAGTGTCTAGGGTTAATCTCTCTACTCTTCTCTAGTCATTCTTTCTAAACTTTGTTCTTCATCTAACCAATCAACAAATATTTAGTATACTAATGCAAACATCATGAGGTCTTTTCAAGGTTGCAATGGGGCCAAGGTAAGGGTGAGGATATATGTATGGCCAAGTGAGCTGAAATATGAATCTTTAACCTAAGCTTTCACCTAACATACACACATACTCTATATAACTCTAAAATCATGCCTGGCTACCCAAAATTCTCACTTTTGTATATTTCACATACTCATGTATCAACTTTTCTTTAATTTTATCACATATGCATTGATCTTTTATTAAACTTAATATTGGGGTAATTTTGCCCCCTTATTTATTTACTTAATTATTGAATATTTTTTTTTGGATTTTTTTCTTTTTTTTTCTCTTTTTTTATTTTTATTTTATTTTTTTATGTTTTTTATTTTTTTTTTGGTAGCATAAAAATAAACATAACATTGTCAATGCACATGGATTTTTAATTTTTCTAAGTTCACATGAGTATGTACCCAAATTCCAAATATCTTGTCATCCAAGTTCCCACGGTTCCCCACACTTAGTTGATACACAATCTCTATCTTAAGCTAACCAAAGATTCAATTTGGGAATGTTTAATTTGTTTTTCTGCTTAAGGCTAGTGATGTGGCAAAATATAGAACAAAAGGGGATTAAGAGGCTCAAGGTGGCTAATAAGGGTGACATAAAAGGGTAGGCTTATTTGGGAGAAGTGAGCTAAAACAAGTAATGGCCTCAGTCATATGCAAACATGTAAATACACTAAATAATGGACATATAGTATGGAACAAAGAAAAGATTGCAATCATAGGGAAGAAAACACACAAGAATAAAAATTTATGGTTAAATAATATAACCATGTAAATAAGCTCAAAATCTCACGGGTTGTGTGTTCTTAGCTTTAAACCATGTTCCAATTTACAATCTTCAAACAAGTTTAACAAAAAAATTTTCAATTTAAATTAGTGAAATACTATAAAAATTTCTTGAAAAAGAGAATATTACTTCAACCAAGTAGTAACTAAATGCATAAAATCAAACAATCATGCAGTTAAATGTACAAATGCAACAATGAACTAACAAATAAAGTAAAATATTGGTATTGAGAAGAAAATAACTAACCCATGGAGATTGGTATCGACCTCCCCACACTTAAAGATTGCACCGTCCTCGGTGCATGCTGAGATGTGCAAGTGGACGGGCTGCTACAACTGATGCTTTTCTCTAGAGATTGTGCGGACAGACTTGTCTGTTACTCCATATAGAAGTTCTTTTCCTTTCCTTTCCCGGTGGCCATCCTGAAAGAAGAGGAAAAAAAGAAAAGTAACCCAGAAACAAAGATAGAAAACAAATAAAGTATGGGTGGGTTAATGCCAAATAATGAGGGTCTCAATTACATGGTAGCTACAACATGCAAGTGAGAAAATAATAGAAGCACGTGGCATATCAATAGTGCAAAAAATTACAACAAAGGGAAAAAGAGTGTGGGTAGTGTAAGATAGTATAAGCTCATGTTAATGCAAAAGTAATACAAGTATCATGAAAGATGAGCATTGACTTAAATAATATTACCCAACAGTGGAAAACAAGTCACTAAGCACCAAAATAATACCAGAAAAGATATAACAGCTGAATATGAACAAGTAACACCAATTTAAAAAGAATAACTTTAGAAAAAAAAATAAAAATATGAACAAAATTAAAATATAATGAATGAAAGTATGCAAATAAATTAAATAAAATAGAATGGAAGTGAAGAGGGATGAGAGGTTAAAAAGATTTGCTTAAAAAGAAACTAAGAAAGGAGGAAGAAAGAATAAGAAAAGATAGAAGAAAGAAGAAAGAATGATAATAGAAAGATAAGTAGGATTGGAGAAGAAAAGATAGGAATTTTGGCGCTGATCTGGATAAACTGTGCGTCGCATGCGACGCGGATGCGTGGGTCACACGATCGCGTGAGTTGCGATATTTTCAAGTGACGCGGACGCGTCGGTCACGCAGACGCATGACTTGATTTGTGCTAGTGGCGCAAGAGCAGCCTCGCGTTCGTGCAACTCTCTGTCTCAAACGCATATTACCAAAATTCAGGGTGACGCGTGTGCGTGGGTGACGCGCACGCGTGAATGGCCTTTCTTTTAAAAATTATGCGGACGCGTGGGGCACGCGTTCGCGTGGTAGGACTTGTGCTTCTATCATGGTTCCAGCCCCACTCCATCATAACTTACTGCCATACACCCATTTACGTCGATTTCACAGGGCCACGCATTCGCGTGGGTCACGTGGACGCGTGGGGAGGCTATTTCGCAAACGACGCGAACGCATCAATGACGCGGTCGCGTGGTCATATTTGTGCCTAAGGCACGCCTCCAGCCACGCTTTCGCATGGCTTTCTGTTCAATTCTTTTTTCTTCAGAATGCACCTATGATGCGGATGCGTCGCGTGCTGCTCTTTTTTTTTTATATTTGCAATTATGCAGTATGCAATATACAATGCTAATGTGGATGATGTGAATAATTCCAGGTTCAATAATAGAATAAAATAAAACTTAAAAACAAACAAAACGAAATAAAACTGAAAAAGGAACGATCATACCACGGTGGGTTGTCTCCCACCTAGCACTTTTGGTTAAAGTCCTTAAGTTGGACATTTGGGGAGTTCTTTGTTATGGTGGCTTGTGCTTGAATTCATCCAAAAATCTCCACCAGTGTTTGGAATTCCAACAGCCTCTGGGGTCCCAAACTAGGCGCAGAAAGCCTTCAAGCAGGTTAAAGCAAGTGACAAGACCCCAAGAGTGTTGATTTCTAGACTGAATTTTGGGGTCCCAAACCTTGCTTTTGCACCCGTCTTCTTGTTGATCATTAGTGTTCCAACTAGGTGGCAGGCAATCTGAATTCTCTACGGAGTACCAAACTCTTCTTTTAGATCTAGCCAAATTATCACCAGTTGAGCCCTTACATCTAGCTCTTGAAATATCAACCTTGATGAGCCTTGATTTGCAACTCCAACCACTAAACAGTCTCCTCTTATGCTTTATGCCACAAAGCTTCCTGAGTTGGCCATTCGTTTCAAGAATACCGTACTCAAGTGGGATAGGAAGATGAACAGAGATAAGTTTTACCCACTCAAGTGAAGGAGTAGACGACAACCTAGGTGGAGAAGTCTCCAACGTTCTTGACAAAGCATACTCAACTCCCGTCCACCCTTTTCTAAGGATTTCCGCTTCCACATTATTCTCAGACTCAATCAGAGAAGAGTCTTCATATTCAAGGAGTTCAATTGCGGATGTATATTTTTCTTGTGCTTTTTGTTTGGTGTATGGGGCACATGGGAGGGAGAAAAAGCGGGTGGTGTGAGAAGAGTTGAGCTACATTATAGGTTTATGTCAGGTTCCTGTCTGCTTGTTAGGAGACTTTAATGAGATTCTGCATGTTGAAGATCATAAAGGGGTGACTAGTTTGCCGGCATCAGCAGAGGAGTTTAAGAGTTGGATGCATGACATGCAGCTGTTGGATCTACCATTTACTGATAGGAAGTTCACGTGGTTCAGGGGTCGGTCCTGTAGTCGGATTGATAGGATTCTGGTCAGTGTCGAATGGGTTGAGGAGTTTTCTTATATTCGATTGAAAGGTGGTTCGAGGGACTTGTCAGATCACTACCCGTTGATTGTGGAAGACATCAAAGGGAGAGAGGGCCCTCGACCTTTCCGAAGTCTGGATTCCTGGTTTACGCATGATGGGTTCTTGAGGATGGTAAAATATGAATGGAGAAGCTTGGGCGATATTCAGTTCACACGTAAGTTGAAGGCATTGATGGTACCACTGCGGAAGTGGCACACGGAGAACTTTAGCGACATGGATAACAAAATAATGAGGTTTGAGGATGAGATAAAAAAGATTGACAACCTGGTTGGTGATGGAAACTATGATGGTACGACAGAGGCCAGGAGGAGAGCGTTGGTGAAATATTGCGAAAAGTGGTATGTGAGGAAGGAAATCCACTGGAAGCAGATGTCTCGGTCCAAGCTTGCTAGAAACATGGATAAGAACACTAGGTACTTCCATCAAGTGGCTTCAACTAGAAGAAGGAATAACAGAATTGATGCTCTAATGATTCATGGGCGGCTTGTGCGAAATCAGGCAAGAATAAAGGTTGCCATTAGGGGGTTCTATAAGAATCTGTAAAGACAGGAATATGCCTCACGGATTGGTATTCGGGATGGTTTGGTAAAGCAGATTGAGAGACAAGAAGCTGAAGCTTTAGAGGTGTTGCCCTCTGTGGAGGAAATTAGAGATGCAGTGTGGATACAATATGAATTTCATCAAGAAATGCTGAGAGGAAATTGGTCAAGAGTTCACTGCAGCGGTGATGGACTTCTTCCAAAGTACTAAGCTACCATCGGATGTGAATGTCACGTGGGTGACGCTAGCCCCAAAATTTGTGGGTGCGAAGGAGATAAAGGACTTTAGGCCGATTAGTATGGTTGGGTGTGTATATAAGGTGATCTCAAAGGTTATGGTTAGAAGGATGAGATCAGTCATGCCGGGTTTGGTAGGAGAGACTCAGACGGTGTTTGTGATAGGCAGGAAAATCCATGATGGCGCGCTCATAGCTTGTGAGACGGTTCATTGGCTTAAGACGAAAAGGGAGAAGGCGGTTATTGTTAAGTTGGATTTTCAAAAAGTATATGATAGAGTCAGATGGAGTTTTGTGGAAATTGTGCTACAGAAGATGGGGTTTGGACACAGATGGAGGAATTGGGTGAAGGAGTGTGTTAGTACAGCCACCATGTCAGTACTGGTTAATGGGTCACCATCCAAGCCATTCAACATGGAGAGGGGCCTAAGACAAGGAGATCCTCTTTCACCTCTTCTGTTTGTGCTTGTGGTCGATGTGTTGCATAGGATGGTGGAGGAAGCTGTCAGAAACGGACGTATTGCTCTGCTACTAGTCGGGAGTGATCATATTGAACTGTCACATCTCCAAATTGTAGATGATACCATTTTATTCTGCCCTCCAGAGACTGAGACAATTGTGAATTTTAAGAGGCTGTTGCGGTGTTTTGAGCTTATGTCTGGGCTGAGCATAAATTTTGAGAAGTCATGAATTGTGAGCAGAAATGGGTAGATAATATGCGTGGCCTACTGGGATGCAAGCAAGCTGTTTTACCTGTTAGATACCTCGGGATTCCTTTAGGAGCAAATCTGTGCCTGGTAAAGACTTAGAAACCAATCATAGAGAAGGTGGAAGAGAAGCTTAGCCTATGGAAAGAGAAGGTGCTAAACAAAGCAGGTAAGTTGGTCCTCATCAAGTCGGTGCTGAATAGCCTACCGGTGTATTACCTCAGTTTGTACAAGATGCCGAAGGTGGTTGCTGACAAGTTGATTCCGCTACAGAGGAGCTTTATGTGGTGTAAGGAGGATGGGAACCACGGTATACCCCTAGTGAAGTAGGAGATGATCCAGGCACCCAAAAACGTTGGGAGGTTGGGGGTTAGGGATGCAGTGCTTATGAATACAGTGCTTTTGTTTAAGTGGTGGTGGCGGTTTTCAAAAGAGGACTGCCCGTTGTGGAAGCAGGTTGTATGCTCGTGTCACAATTTGAACCCGGATGTAATGTTATCAGAGTAGATCTTACCGGTGAAAAGAGGGCCTTGGAAAGACATATGTCTTTTGAACATAAAGGACCAAAGGATAAGACAAAAACTCGTTCGTGGCCTAGCGATGGAGGTAGGAAATGGAAGGAAAACTTGGTTTTGGGAAGATAACTGGGCTCAAGGTGGACCTCTGAAAGAAAATTTTCCAAGACTCTTCTCTATTTCAAACCAATAAGGTGTTGTGATAGGGGATTGTGGGTTTTGGGATGGGCTAGAGTGGATTTGGAACTTCCAGTGGAGGAGGGAGTTGTTCCAATGGGAGCTGGATCTTGTCCATGAGCTCCATGAGAGGATAAGACCAATGAAACTCGTAGCTGGGAGGGAGGATAATGTGGTTTGGAAGTTTGAAAACAAAGGAGTCTTTTCTACACGCTCCTTTATGCAGGTCGTACAATCGGAGACTCTGACAGACGAGATCACGAGTTATAGTTTCACAAGCTCCATTTGGAGAGGAGTGGTGCCTCCGAGAGTTGAGCTCTTTGGATGGTTTGTGCTAGTTAGGAGAGTGAATACCAAAGAAAGACTGAGTCGGCTAGGCATAATCAATTAGACTGATAATATGTGTGTCCTATACAATAAGGAGGTAGAATCTATTCAGCACTTGTTTCTTCGCTGTGAGTTAACTTGGCAGGTCTAGTGCACTTGGTTAAAGTCGTTTGGTAGGAATTGGGCCATCCTTGGAACCATGAAAGAAATGTTTGAGACGTGGACTGGCTACCACTATAACAAACAAGAGCAGAAGAAGTGGCTGATTAGATTCTTTGCAGTAATTTAGAACATCTGGCTGGAACGTAATGGCAGAATCTTCAATCGTAAAGAAGCAGGTGTGGAGTTCATACAACAAAGGACGTGTTGGAGCTACAACGAATGGACTAGCGGTAATCCTTTGGGTTGTTGATGGCATTGTAGGAGATGAAGGCGGTTTAGTATATTTTTATGTTATTTATCTCTGTACTTGTTTGTTCATGCTCCACTTCAATGTGTTGAGCTTTCTTCATTTAAAAAAAAAACTTACTTCTTGATCTATCCCATCCAAGTCTTCATAAGGAATATGCCATGGAGGTTGTGCACTGGCCTTCTTGACATCAATTTCAATCTTATTGGAGGAGTACTCTACAATTCTAGATTCCCATGGAGGTTCAACATCTCCTAAATCTTCAACCACTTCTTCCTCTGCAACTATTATGGCTTCCTCCACTTGTTCCAATACAAATCCATGTTCCTCATTGTCCACCAGAGTTTCTAGTGTCTCCTTCATGCTACGCTCTTCTTTTGATTCTCCACATGTAGCCATGGGAGTACTTTGAGTGCTCAGATATTGGGAAGCTAATTTATTTACTACCTCGGTGAAGGCAGTCTTGAATTCTAGTACTCCCCGTTTCATTTCTCTTTGCCCTTGAAGAAGAACACCAATAGTGTCATGCATTGAAGGTTGAGGTGGATATGAGGGCTCATTACTTGGGAGGAAAGGTTTATGATAAGAGGGTGGTTCATCACTCTCCATCTTTTCCACTTGTTGCACAGCACACTTCAATTCCTTGTTCTCAATTTGAGATTCTTTAGCCATGAAAGCTTCGGGTGCTATTTGGTTTACCGCTCGGTCCAATTGACGCAGGGTTGCTTGAAATTGATCTATTGTTTCCTTGAGACGATCCCTTGACTCTTGTTCTGCTCGGATATCATAAGTAGGATCATAAGGCTCTTGGATTGATAGATATGGATGTGGTGTATATGGAGGTGGTGGTCCTCGGGAGTAACTGGGTTGGAATTGGGGTGGATCTATGTATGGCTCATATGGTGGTTGATATGGTGGATAAGGGTTAGAATCATGTGATGGTGTTTGGTAGTAGTGGGCTTGTGAGTATGGTGGTCCAGAGTTGTGTTGAGGAGGTGGTTCATAAGCATATGGTGGGACTTATTGGTAAGGGGGTCTACCATATCTATCATCTTGGTATGCACCTCGGAATGGCTCTTGACTGTAGTAATTTGGTGGGTGTTGGTTGTTACGAAAGGGTCCACCAATACTATTGTCTCGACATGCATTGTAGAATGGTCGTCGTCCATGGTAATTTGGAAGGTGTTGTTGCCTAAAGGGTTTATCAGATCCTCGTGGCTCCGTCCATCTCTGATTGTTTTGACCTTGATGCATGTTCCTATTATAAATTCCATTCCTTGCAATAACATTGGAACCAAACTTGAAACCAGAGGTGTGAGAATTCATAGTAGTAAAAGAAAATAAAAACAAAAACTAACAAAAAAATTAATGAAAATAAACTCCTAAAACTAGAAACACTGACAACAATATAAGATAAAGATTTTAAAAAGGTTTAAATTTTGAAAATGTTTGATTTTTAAATTTTAAAATTTAAATTTTGAATTTGAATTTTGAATTTTGGAATTTAAATATTGAAATTTGAAATTTGATTTTGAAATAAGATAAGATAAGATTTTGAAAAAGATATGATTTTTGAAAAAGATTTGAATTTTGAAATTTAAAACTAAGATAAGATAAGATAAAAAATTTTAAAATAAAAATCTGAATTTGTTTTTCGAAAAAATCAATTTAAAAGTAAATATTTACAATAACCAATAATAAGGAACACGTTTGCAATTCCCCGGCAACGGCGCCATTTTGACGATTAGATTCTTGCTAGTAAAAAAATGTATAAGAATAATTTCCCGTTGTAAGTATAGTTTCTAAACCAACAAAGAATCCTTTCATACAAAAACTTTGGTTGTCACAAGTAACAAAACCCAAATAAATTTATAACCGAAGTATTTAAACCTCGGGTCGTCTTCTTAAGGAATTTCAGGGAAGTATGGTTATTATTGGTTATGGAAAAAGATATATTTTTGGGTTTTTGAAATAAGGAACAAGTAATTTAAATGGCAAGGAAAAGATAAATTAAAAATTAGAAAAATCTCTTGGCAAGGTATAAGAACTGGAAATCCTATCCTAGTTATCCTTATCAGGTGTGATGAGAATTAGATTTTGCTCCCACTTAGTTAACCCTTACTAATTAAAAGAAAGTCAAGTACACTAATTAATTTGATCCTCAAGTCCTAGTCAACTCCTGTGGAAAGACTAGCTTTAGAATGATCCAAATCAATCCGCAATCCTAATTTCCAATCAATTGCTGAGTTTGATAACTTAAGTGTCACCAATTACTTAACCAAAGCAAAAAGGGAGAAAATCTACTCGAATAAAAATAATTTGGATAAATCGAAAACATCAATAACATAAATAGAATAAAACGATCTTAAATCTGAAATACCTCAAATTATATTAAATAAAGAAATCAACTCTAACATGAAGTTCATAAGCCAAATTGAAAAGATAAATAACAATTAAAGTAATAGAATAAATAAAAGTAGAAAATAAAATAAAGAAACATTGAACCTGTGATTGAAGAAATAATCATAAAATAAGATGAATCCTAATTCCTAAAACCTAAGAGAGAGGAGAGAGCCTCTCTCTCTCTAAAACTACATCTAAATCCTAAAATTGTCTATTATGAATGTTGTATGTGTTGTTCTTTTGATGAATGGATGCATTCTCCCACTTTATAGCCTCTATTCTGTGTTTTCTAGGTCGAGAACTGGGTCAAAAATAGCTCAGAATTCGCTGGTTGCGAATTCAAACACGTTGGTTTTTCGTCATTGCGATGCGTCCGTGTGAAGCACACGTTCGCGTCACTTAGCTGTATGGCTACTATAGCAAATTATATATCATTTTAAAGCCCCGAACGTTAGCTTTCCAACGCAATTAGAACCGCATCATTTGGATTTCTGTAACTCAAGTTATGACTGTTTGAGTGCATAGAGGTCAGGCTGGACAGCTTAGCAATTTCTTCAGTTTCTTGTATTCCTTCCACTTTTGCATGCTTCCTTTCCATCCTCTAAGCCATTCCTGCCCTGTAATCTTTGAAAACACTTAACGCACATATCAAGGCATTGAATGGTAATAAGAGAGGATTAAACATAGGAAATTTAAGACCGAAGAAGCATGTTTTTAATCAAAGCACAGAATTAGGGAGGAAAATATAAAACCATGCAAATCATATGAATAAGTGAGTAAAGAGTTGATAAAAATCACTCAATTAAACACAAGCTAAACCATAAAATAGTGGTTTATCAATGCTACTGTATATTGTACTTTAAATCGTTAATATAGTGACACAAGTAACACGCCTCAGGAAACCAATATACTTGAGTGGGCTAATTTGACGAGGCAATCCGCAACTCGAAATTGACGCATTTTTCGAGTTCCAGAGCAGTTTTGACAGTTGTGTCAATCGCCCCTAATAGTAATGATTACAATTGGCATTCAACTCCTTCGCAGAGCACTCTAGAGGCATCAGTCAAAGGAATTATTGAAGTGTCATGGAAACCTAACAAGAAGAGCAACTCCAACGGTTATGATGTGGATTTCCTGTTACTGTGCTTGTCAGGAAAAAAAAACAGAGAAACCAACTCATCGAGTGAGTATTGCTTGGAGTTCCTGCTCTTGGATCGATAAGGGAGGGTCCCTTTGAATGGGGACTCTTGTTGCACAATAATAACTTGCCATTTGGCAAATAATTATAAAAATAAACAATTATATAAAATTTTGATTAATTAAATAATTTATGAATTTATTTAACATTAATATCTTTTAATAGTGAATTATTTTTAAATTTATAAATTTATATAATATTATTGAACGAAAAAATTACATTAATTTTAACTAGTTTAATTAATTAATTAAGTGAGACCACAAGACTAAAATTAGTTTCTCCTAATAGAGAAGAGATAGATCCTTTGAGTTCTTATTTACTGTTCATATTACGAGGAGAATGATCCCTCCCCGAATGAACTTGTGGATGCCATTGATAACTTGCCACTCTGTAAAATAAATAATTATATTAACTATAATTATATCAACATTGGTTCGCGCGTGGTCATCACCACTCATGAATATTCTCAGCTACACCTTTATCCCGTCAACCCACACTGACCTAGACAAAACCCTTTGAGCACTTGTAGAATGGCCGGAACATCCAGCAATGGCAGAAAGGGCAGAAAGGGCAAAAAGGACAGAATCAAGGAGCGCGTATCCGCCCAGTGTGATTCTCCGCTAACCCTTCTTCCTCTTGCTCTTTGGGTGAGAATAGCATCGATGGTTGCGTCAGGTCGGATCCAGAATCTCTTTCCCATTTTGTCCTATTTGTATTATGCTGATCGTCCTTATAAGAGATTCCTATATCGCTGCGCGGACACCGACAATCCGGCTGCAATGTTTCGGTCAGCGATGATGGACTTCTTCTGGATTGGCCACGATGTCAGTGGAATGGAAGGTTTGAATGAGGCTGCCACGGCGGGCGATGTTGAAGCACGCTACATTTGTTCGTTGCTGTTGATGTGTCACGAGAACGAAGACGACCACCTAGTCCGCATGGGACATGAATTATACGAGACAGTGCGTGCTTCCGGGGCAGTCGAGAGTTGCAGAAAATTTTTCCAGCAGGTGTATGCGCAACCGTGGTTGGAGGTGAAGCCGTTGTTTCATGGATTTCCCGTGATATGCTGATCCAGCAGCTGTCCAACCCGCAGGACCATGGAAAATTCCGACGACATATCCCGTGTGTCGTGTGTTCGATGCCTAGTAGATTTTGAGGTGTTGCAGTTCTTGAAGCTTTTTAAGTTGAGATAAAACTTCTTTGTACCCGACTATTGCAGGACAGCATTGTGTGTGTTCGGGGTGTAGTGTATGATCCGGTGTGTGTAAAGTCTTCCCGCCGTGGTATACAGTGTATGAGTGTATCCATGTATGCGGCTAGACGCCGTTGCCCCCGGGTAGAATATTTAACTAGGTAAATGGTTATCGGTTCATCGATGTTGAACGAGGTTTAATTTCGCATCCTCCCATAGAGGCGGTGAGGTAAACTTTAACTGAAAAACCTTAAACCCAGAACTCCCTTGCCAAGTTCAACGTTAAATACAACAAACTAACTAGCTATAATAACTTTAATTAAAATAAAATTAAACATTGGTTTGATGTTTGCGTGGCCATAGGTGGGCAACAATAGCCTGCATGAACCGTTTTCTGTTTCTTTTTAATATTTTTGTTTTTTTGTGTCGCATCCGCCCCCCCCTTTGTTTTTTCCTGCACGGAATCAATTAACAATAAGAGAAGCAAGATCCGGTAATGCCGTTCAACAATTTTTATCCTTCTGATGGTGAAGTAATACAAGTTTCATTATCTCAAAAGGACAGTCATCGCAAAAGGCATGCTAATAACAAGAAGACATGCTAAGAACAAGAAAATGCAGCGAAGACGCAGCGTCGACTACAGTAGTCAACCAAGACACTAAGCAAAGGTTTCACATCATGTTGCGAACGACAGACAGTAAATATTCGCAGAACTACACCTGCACACGCAGAAGGTAGGCGCACACAACAAATGTGTGCATCCGCGAACTCAAGTACATCCTGCACACACCCGTGATTCTGGGTTGACTGTTCGGAATGACCCTCTCCGCCTGATAATTGCGCCGGGTGAACACCATGCCTTTCCTCCATACATTTATACCTCTTCTCCAACGCGGCTATCCTCAAACCCAATTCATCCCACTTGGCCACCTCAACTAGTGCCCGCTGACGGAGCCTATGGATCTCCGCCTTCAATGCGTGTTCCTCTTCCACCAGTCGATGGATTGTCCCCTCATTCTTGTGCCTCACGACACCAAGCAATATTTCCATCCCCTACAATGCCCTCCCCGCTTCCTCCATCTCTTGTGCCCTTGATCTCAACTTGACATCTGCGGTTAAATGTGCTATTTTTGTTGTGCTCAGCTCTGCACGGAGGGCCTGGATTGTACCATTCAGATCAGCCTTCCTTTTCACAAGTGCAGCCTCAACCATATCACACTCCGAACAGATTTCGTCTCTACGGACAATGTCAATCAGATCCGTGATGGACAGTTCCGCGAGATCCTCGGTATTCATGTACGGGATCGGTCCGGCGCGAGTGGATACGACACACGCAGCAAGTTAGTTGTAAAGGCCGGGTTTGTGATAGAAAATGCAAGACGCTTATCGCCTACAGTGGTAGGGGTTCAAAACGGGTGCTATAAATCATAAAGCGAACGGTACCTAAACGTATCTTCCTTAATACGTTTCGCACAGTTACCGAGGATCGTCTCCCTCTAGGCAACCAGGAAGAACAACCATTTTTTGTAACTCGCCAAACTTTGGTATCTCTCGAGGGATAAAATAATGATAATGATTGCAAATGCGCGGGTGGCCTTCTATGCCCCCATGAAGTAAAGATCACGTGCTTCCTGTCTATTCAAACGTCACTTCAGTAGTCGAAGAGTTTAGATGAAATCCCCCTCGAAACAAAGATCATTCAGCCTAAGCTATAGCCAAGATATGCATTTATTGCTATGCCTGCGTAAACCATGGTACTCAATACAGCACACGCTTTCCCAAATTTTTTCTTCATTACCGAGAAAACCAGGGGATTATTATCTTAACTATTGAAAAAATAAAATAGGTACATTAATAAAACATATTAATACGTATTGATTTATTTTTTTAAAACTTAAATTTAGATTCAAAATTTTAAACAAAATAATCAAAATAAAGAATGCGAAAGAACTTTACACAAACAAATAATACGCAGTCAAATAATAAATGCATAGAGAATGTAAAAAAGAGACGAAAGAGACG